>NW_015971549.1:495101-632241 GCF_000182565.1 Spizellomyces punctatus DAOM BR117
AAGTCTTCGCCGAGTTTTGCCGAACGATTGAAGTTTCGAGCATCCGGGAATATGAAGAACGACAACTCAAGTTGACCCAAGAAGTATCCGAAAAGCGAATGCAGTTCGAAACACAAAAGGCTAAACTGGAGAACCAGTAAGCGCCATGACAGGGTTGCAGTCCCTATACTTCAACAACTAAACCATTCTACAGGCTGGAATTTGAAAGAAGCAAAGCGAAAAGTACTGAAGAGCGAATCCATAAAATGGAATCCATTATGGTCAGCGATAGAGAGAGCATTGCTCAGCTGGAGCAAGAAAGGACTGCCCGCGAAGCAGAGAAGGCAACTCTTGCCAATGAGATCGAAGAAGCCAGTGAACAGCTTGATTCTGTAAAGCAACTGATGGAGGAGAAAGGGACGGCAGTATCGAAGGTTAAAAAACAAATACAGAAATTACAGAAAGAGGTTGAGGGAAGCTCGAAGTCTATGGCAGCGAAGGTGAGTGTTATCTTCTCCGAACTGTGCTCGTGTTGAAGCCCGGCTTCATGCATTTTATTCAAATTTGCCCTTAGGAATCAGAAATTGAGAAATTATCTGCTGATAAATTCTCGATTTTCCGAAAATGTAAACTAGAGGAGATCAAATTGCCTTTCTTGGAGGGATCTTTGGACGATCTCTCCTTGGATCAATTGGAGGTATCAGGAAGCAAGCATTGCATTAGATGTGACAGAATGGACGACCAACCGCTTCTTTTCCACCGCTAACCCCAGATAGGGGGAGCCGATTCGATGGAGATCGATTCACAGACTCTAAGTTTCTCTGCTCGAGTGCAAGGGTTTCAAGTGGACTTTAGCAATTTGAAACCTGCTCATAAGCAGGTGAGTCGACCCATGCGATATGAGAGAATACCGCAATCTAACAAATTGTCACAGAATGGTTCGGACGAAATGGAAGTGGAGTTCCAAGAGACGCTGAGGAACCTCACGACTGAGATTGAGAGAATGGCTCCGAATATGAGGGCGGTTGACAGGTGTGGACACTAGCTTGTGCTTTTGCATTTGCCGGTGCTAACCGCGTTGGCGGGTCCGAAGATTGGATGAGGTTGAGCACAAGTTGAAGGAGACTGCAAGAGAATTTGATGCTGCTCGAAGAGAGGCTAAGTCAGCTAAGGATGCGTTCATGAAGATTAAACAAGAGCGGTGAGTAGCCTTATTGCCGTTTTGGAGATGATATTCACTCATTCCATCGCTCCTACCCCCAGTTACGATCGTTTCTACCGGGCGTATACACATATTGCTGAGAAGATTGATCCAATATATAAGGAACTCACCAAATCCAAGACATTCCCAATGGGTGGCACTGCGTACTTAAGCTTGGAGGACAGTGAGGTAGGGTTACTTTTTCCACTGCTCCTCAGCAGACGGAGTGAGGGTTGTCTCTGAACATGTCATTTTCATAGGAGCCCTACAACGACGGAGTCAAATACCATGCGATGCCTCCCATGAAGCGGTTCAGAGATATGGAGCTGCTGTCTGGTGGCGAAAAAACTGTGGCAGCCCTGGCACTGCTCTTTGCTATCCACAGCTATCAACCTGCGCCGTTTTTCGTCCTGGATGAAGTCGATGCCGCCTTGGACAACGCGAATGTCGCCAAAGTTGCCAATTATATTCGACGAGTCGCCTCCAACTCGTTTCAGTTTATTGTTATTTCACTGAAGCATACTTTCTATGAAAGAGCTGAAGCTCTTGTTGGGGTTTACCGAGATCAGGGCATAAACAGCAGTAAAGTTTTAACCTTGAATTTGGAAAGATTTCTGGACTGAACGGGATGGATGGATGTGATTGTAGTGGAGCCTGTAGTGTCATTATGCAGAGATTCGCTTGTATATAGTTGTGCTTGTTCGAAGATTGTTCAGGATTTATGAGACCGTTTTTTGTTCATTGCTTAATAGCATGCGGCTTCAGTTCGGTGCAGATTGTTGTATTCAGGGTCGGTTTTATGCAACATTTCTTTGACCATTACTGCCTTTTGCCCTCTATCTATAGGCTCTTTCAGACCCACAACCGACATCAAGTCAAATGTTTGAACCTTGCTCAACTACAACGCTTTGGGCTACCTATCTGCTTGCTACTGGAACAGCATACTGGCTGCAGCATCGGCATTACCGCCACTTGCATCCAATGCCGCTATGGCCTCCGCCCTGGATACCCCAAGATCCTCGAGCATTTTTATCTTTTCCTCAGAATGCCGTGGAACAGCACCAGCCGTTGTGGACGTGGGAGCACCTGTCGGCGCACCTAAACGTCCTGCCTGTGCAGCTCCAGGTCCTGGCACAGATGCAGCTATGCCGGCTGGAGGAATGTGAGGATGCAAGCCCCCCGGAGGGTGAACCGCGCCTAATCGAGGACTGAGTGATCGTTCATTACCAGCAACTCTGGGATCATACACGTTACCTTGTGCTGCGGAGCCCCCTTCGACTGGGGACTGTACATCTCCACTTCCAGTTGCCTCCCACCGCGCCTTGTCCGGCAATTCGTGCTCTGACAGGAAGCGCACTTCCTCACCGTGAATTCGTAAAACATTCTTCTCCAGATCAATAATAGCCTGATAGAGGAATCACGGATCAATCAGTGGGCCGTTCGTCACAATCGACAGGAATGCAGGGAAAGACTAAAGACTCTTAACCTGATGTCGTTTCAGCATATCTAATCCAAAGAGCAGATCAACTCCTTTGCCCTAAGGAAGGGCACAGACTCAATTAGCTTTTCGTCTAAGGGGTGCATCGTAGGCCCAGTACTTCACGATTGTACCTCCATAATCGTGAAAGAGCAAGGTAAAAACTGGCTTCCTATCTTCATCTGGGCGCTATGAACCCTCCCCAAAATTTTCGCTGTACCCACTCCCTGGGCAATTCCCGCAAATCGTTCATCCAGGAGATGCATAATATTGCAGGCTTCCGCCAACGCTGGGCTCATGATTGTTGCCTGAGCGCCGGAATCTACAAATGCTTTCACTTTGTGACCGTTCACCTCGGTATCTATATAAAGCATAACCACCTGGGTGCATACCAATAGTTATTTTCATTTACGCAAGGATGGACGCAAAAAGCTGCGTGCTTAGCTTGCAGGGTATAGATACCTACCCGGCCGAACGACTCAGGATGATATTCCATAGCATTCTAAGGTTTGTGGGGGTGGATAAGCGGTTGATGTATCATTGCTTCATAGTCAGTACGCGACACTCACCTCCAGATTCTGTGCGATATTTTGTTTCCGAATTTCCTCCTCAATGCGCCTCTGAGCGTCAATATCAAAAGGATCTGCACTGTCCAAGGCAGCCTAATTGACCCATAATCAGCGGCTAGAGGTTCCAAACCTTCCACAACCGCGAGACAATGAATACCATTTGCTGTCTTTGTCTTTCCTCAAGCTCTCTCCTCCGTGATTCTAATTCCAGATACATGCGCTGAAAAGTTGCAGGATCGTTCATGGCAGCATTGGCCAGTTCTGGTTGTTGCTATCGATGACAACGTTTCAACAACCCATCTTCGTGATCAGAGCAGCGATGTACGCACTCACACTTGAGAGTTGCTGCAGCATCCACGGATCTGCCAAAATCTGCTGTCGCACGGTTTCTGCAATACTTTCCGGCGTGCGCGTTATGTTGCTAAAAAAGCGAATCGGTTGGACAAGAGTGTTCTCTTCCTTTCGTACACGGAGGTACACCGTACCTCCCTGCCGGACTTCTACGCCGCACAAGCAGAATATCATCTGGACGAATACCCGACGCGGTAATTGACTTGCTCTTCTCAGTCAGCTCTACGCCGTTGTGCAGCAGCACTTGCTGCCCTGCGGGAATGTTCATCTCGGCCTCTACTATTGCCATAAGGTTTTCCAACTGCAAAAATACATTCCAACAAAAAGCATCCGTCCCATTAGAATGTCATGATGATAACGAGATGGGGCAATGCACCCCTTGAGAGACAAAGCTCCGCACCTCCATACTGCCATCCACGTCCACGTTATGAACTTCTCCATTATCGTATGTTAAATGGATACGCATATCGTATTGTCGTCTTTTACCAATAAAAGCAACGTAAACACGATTTTTTGGGTGTCAAAACAGGTCATGCAGTGGCAGGCTTTTTGGCAGGAGTGGGCATCTTTTGTATCTGACGCGTTACGAGACGCGCTCCTTTCTTGCCTCCCAAACTCCTCATCTTTCATAGCAGACCAAATTCCAAATGTCTTGGGCTAATTTACAAACAATGCCATGTGAAATTCTATCCCCTACAATCAGTGCCAGTTGTAGCAGCGAGAATTCGCCATATCTGCCGGTCTCTGTCCCGCGTCATTACTGAACCAGATCTTGGTCGTATTCTTGGACGGCAACTGGAGTGTGCATCTTGAAGACAAACGTCAATTCCTCGAGGGAATGAAGCAGTTGGGGCGACGCTATTGAACACATGTAAGACCACATGTGTAAGACTGCATGTGTTTCGTAGAGTCGTCCCTACTGCAACTCAGACCAGTTTATCCGAGCCAGTTGTCACCGGTTGATTCCCTGGAGGCATTGACGTTTGTCTACAAAAATGAATGTTTTCTGGTTGAGCCTGTTCCCAAGAAGCGCAACAATCACGAGTTCAGTTTGATCCTTCGACCAGCAGAAGCCATTCTATTGCCCATATGAGTTAGGCCTGCTTCAATTTTATCCGCATGTTCAGCAACTCCATTGGTTCCTAATCTAGCAGCTGATGGACGACATAACAGAACGGTATTGCAGTCGCCATGCCACATCGGATTTGTTTAACCGAATCGCACTGGCCTTCCTAAGGACCGAACATCAGTCACCATACTACGGACCATTCCTTTTCAAAATGGAAAGCATTAAGTGACGGGAATCTTCTCTGGACGACAGAAGCCATTTTCAACGCAGGTCATTTGCGGCATTTCCAGCATTTGAAGTGACGTTGATGACTAGTTGTCCCAAAGCTGCTTATGTAATGCGCGTCGTGCTGTGATGGAAGTTCAATTATAACCAAAGTCCAACGAAAGCTATAGGAAACCATGGCTGTTGATTTGGAAGAAGGTGCTGAAGGTTTGTAATTACTCCTTGGTTGTTTATATTTGCACTTTTGCCAATCCTTTTTACATGTCCCAGCCCTTGAATATGTGGGAAATTTTGAAACAGACTATCATGATGCCTGCCGTCGTAACGGTGCAAAGCCGTTTAACATCCTCAAAATACGGCACCCACTGCCACCGCTTCCAATTGCTATGACACCTCGCCCACTTTCCGGTGCAAGTGGCCAAGATAAGCTCTCCGATGGACAGTCACAACCCGCCGCTATAGAAGGGGATGTATCAGGAGACGGCGTATTGACGAGACCTCTCCCAGATCGAACGGAAGAAACCATGACGGCAGGGAAAGCTGAGGAAGGAAAGCTTTCAGAGTTTAAAATCATGACCTATAACTCGCGTTACCGTTTTACGCCGACCATCGTGTTAGAAACAATAGATGGAGACGATGACGACGAGCCCCAGAAGTTAGAAGTGCGAGGGTGGAAGCTCCCATATGGGATTATCGAAGTTTTGAGCGGAGTGATACCTGCATGCGGTACCATAACAAACCTAATGTAAGCCCCGGAAAGGCGCTGGAGGGTCCATTTGTGAATCAATGATTCAGTTGTCTGCCTAGAGTCAGCCTCTTAACACGGCATGTTACTCTACAGACTTTGGAACTGCGGATTAGACGAGACACATTTCTCCTTGCTGCTTACGACGGTGCTCTCAGCAAATATCCGTGTTCTCTCATTAGATCGAAACCCGCTCATACCGGAGCACCTCTGGCCCTATCTCATCACCGAAGAGTCATCCGTTCGATCGTTGTCTTTGCGTTCTAATAATATCGGAGACGCAGGACTGAAGGGACTAGCCGAGCAGCTTAAATCCAATCGAGTGTTAGTGTCGCTAAACTTGTGGAACAACAAAATCACAAAAGAAGGCGCAGAAAACCTTGCAGAGGTGCGATTGAAGCTGGACATCATATATGCAATTGACGAGCGACAACTCAATTAACGATTCACAGGCATTGAAGCTCAATCAAAGCTTGACATCTTTATCCCTGGGTCTGAACAATATTGGGGATGAAGGCGCGGTTGCGCTCGCGAAGGTATAAGATGGTGGCATATAGTAGAATCGGATTTTGTAACCTGAGCGCACATTTAACCAGGTTCTGGCGAACTCCCCGTTGCTGCATGATGAGCTGCTGGCCTCAAGACGAAAAGCGATGGCTGAAATGGACAAGCAGCGAAAAGATCAAGAGGAGGTAGTTGCCATAACCCCCTATTCCAGATGTCCTGACTTTACCTAATAAAACCACTCAGGATCCTATCGTCAAAAAAGCAAAAGGACGCATGCCGACCGCAGCTACCGGACGGAACAATTCCGCAAAGTTAGAACGCACATCGTTTATTTTCTTAGTTAACCAACCACCCTAATGCATGGATCCACCATATATGTAGAGTCAAAAGCGAAGAGAGCATCATAGCAGGAGGAATTAAAAAAGAGTCCATTGCGGATCTCAAAGCTAAACGCCCGATCAAAGGTGGTAAGAAGGAGGAAGGAGGCTCCGCGGGTGGAAGTAAAGGCACTGCTACCCAGCCGAACATCGGCAAGCAAAAATCAACCACCGAGGTGGGGGTGGCAGCCCAGCCTCCGGGCCCCAAGAAAGCTGCGACAGCTGGTGCTGTTGTAGTCGAAGAAAAGGGTGCAGCAAGCAAAGGGAAAGAGAAAAAGGGCGCCGTCGCAGCCAAATCTGGCAAGAAATCCAAAGCAGAGGAAACCAAGGAAGAAGTCGAAGAGGTAGATCCATCCATATGGACCAGTATCTTGTAATGTCACCTAATCAACCAAATCAGGCGCCAGACTCGAACCCAACAGTCGAACCTATGTTTGAACACAACGGTCAATGGTTTGTGCTCGGAAACCGTACCCTAAACAATTTGAATCTTTTCCGGAACAATATACGCGAAGAGGGACTTAAAGCCTTCCTTGACGCTGTGACGGATCAGGAAATAACGACGGAAAATACACCGGACGCACCTATCGGACTTTTCCGACTCACGTTGCAAGTAAGTTAGACATCATTCTTATAAAGCCATTCGCAACTCATCGGTGAGATCTGTAGGACAATGCTTTCGATGTCGATGACCCAGCTTACAGGCAGTTAACATCTATTCTAAACAGCAGGAATCCATATTATGAGAGCGCGGAGGGGGAAGGTGGTGTTAGGATAGCGCAGGAAGGAAATGACAGCGATAAGGGCGAAAGCACGAGCGACGCAGGGACGTAATGTGAACGCAGGATAGTGCCATTGCTCTGAACAGTTGAAATGTTCACCGGAGGGATTTGCACTGGACGTAAATCCCGGTCTATTGCATGTGTCGCACTAAAATCTGTCGCACAAGATCCTTAACATCTGACTTCTGAGCTAGCCCATCTGGTGATCGTAGCGGAATCTTGTAGGCATCTTCGACACTTGATATGCGGATCTGTAGGTACGATGAAGGCAAGTCGGTGCCATAGAGGTCCACAACGCACCTGGCAGCTGAAGTCAGCTTTGTAATAGGACCGAGCAAGTTCATATACTTCAACGAACCGCAATGGTATGTTTCTGGTTCTTATTAGGCCCTTGACTGACAAGTCATCCACATGCCATTTTTTCACTCCGCCGGGTATACCAATAGAGACTCCTAAAGCATTGGCTTCCTGAACAACCATGTGCACACACGCCCTCCAGACTTCTTGTCGAAGGTAATCTTCGACTTCCGAAACGTGTAGCGATGAAGAAGCCATGTCGAGTATGGATGTCTGCGCCACTATATCACCAGAGACGCGTAGAAATAAAAGTACTTGCCACCTGGACCACATCTTAGGTTACAACGGGCAAAGAACCATCGTCCATACTCAATACCATACCGGCCGAAGATTTGCAGGGTCCACTTAGTATCTATGTCTCCAGACGTAACGCGTTCGCGGCGTACTGAAATGTTGCATCGCTCACTGACGTATCCAATAGTTTTCTGCATCGCAAATGATATTTGGCTGCGAATGTTCTGAATTTCTGTAGTTCTCGCTAATCGTGCGAGGACGGACATCTGCTCGTTCCTGTTGACACATCTCAGTCAGAGAATATCTGACAAATCAATAGGTCATGCATGCACACACTTTTGAACCCTTCCGACCCCAGTATAACAGCCTGCTGCTTCCCGCTGTCTTCGAATATTTGTTCGATGTTGCCGTCTCAGTGCTTGTTGTGCCACAAGCTCCAACAGAGCACCATCGGGTTGGGAAATAGAAGTGACCTGAGATGGCTGCTGCGCATCATCTGAAGTACATGGGTTTGGCACAGTTTCATCACCATCGACTAAGCTCACTACCAGCTTGGTACTCGTCGCCCCAACTGATGCAGCAACTGCGTTTGGCAAAATCCGTGTAACCTCTGCTGCACTTTCACGGGCCGCCTCTCTTGAAACCTGAGGATGGAATACGAAAACGAGATGAATAACCAAGAGAATTCAACAACGTTGGACTGCCTTAACATACGTGGTCAAAAATTTCTGCGTCGAAGATGGCGCTTTGAGCCCTGGAAAGCTGTCGATAAAGCCCACTTTCCTTCCGATCTTTATAGCAACACACATTAATCGAGATTTTATCTGGCCTCCCCAACGCATATCTTTTACCATTCTCGTTCGCCCAATGTGACCAGAAGTCAGAATCCTGTCTTCGCTGAAATTTCTCGTCGCTCATGCGGGTCAGGCCCGACACAGTAGTGATTCTCATGCGCTTGGCGTTCACGCGTGGTAAAATTAGATCGACCTCCTCCTCCACATTATCCTCTCTTTTTCTCTTCTCTGGTGCCGTAAGGTTACGCCATATTTCTGCATGACCAACTTGATAGTAATCCGATCCGGCTGCATCAGGAACGATACAAAGTCAGAGAACGAGTGACAAGCAGGCAAATAAAAGTGAGTAACACCTTGTCCAAAGCCATAATCGACATATAGGCCACGTTCCGAGCCGCTTCTGGCTTGTAGAACCCAATCTTTCGATCGCAGATTGGTGGTGAAAGTACCATAAAAACTTTGATCCCGATCCAATGATGTCTGCAAGCGTTCACCGGCATCCCGCAAGTTTTTGGCGACCAGCTTGAGATGCTAACAGTGGGGTACCACGGTTCAGATTGACGCCAGATCCATACTCTGGAACAATTGTTACCCTAACCTGAAATTTTGCTGAAAGAATCAGTTGGAGGTCATCGATCTGCTGTCGTGGGGGTGGAGCAGGTTTACGTGGAGCCGGCAGGAGGCGCAAATAGGAATTGTCCGCATCCTGTGAAGTCCGTTTTTCATTTGCCAGCAGCCTTTCCACCAAATCCAGCGAGAACTGAACTTCGGCCCACGCAAGGCTATATTACAACACATATATCAGATCCTCTTCCAACAAGTTAAGAACCAGCTGAGCAACTTCCACATACTAAATATTTTCTTTGATGGCCTCTAAGCGACCGGGTGTGGTAGTGGCAACAACCGCTTCTGAGGTGTCCTCTTCTTCACCCTGCCCTCTTCCAGTCAATGATTTCTCCTTTGTCCATCCTGTAGTGGTGGATAGAACTTTGCTGAAGTCAATCTGGGTGACATTTTCCTCTAAACGTGCTGCTGCAGTCTTTGGCCTGGCAGCCAGATCAGTTCTGTGGTGTCCATCTGCGGAGGCAAAATATCCGGCTTCTTACGGTTCTGGTATTTCTCCACTTTCTGTTACGTCGAGAATGGCAGGCTCATCGCTGATGTGGAGTGCCACTCGTACATCATCTTGTCGAGTAACTTCGTCCATCTGGGATGTACATGTATAGTCTATCCACTGGACGTGACAAAGGCGATTGCCACGTGACACTGCTCAAGTAAGCAGTCGGGATCGGAGTAAAGTTATTGTGGATTCAACTGTACCACATCTGTGAGCTGGGCAGCCGTCCAACAGCTGCACAATGGGACAGAGTCTATCAGCACGTTTCGAGTGGATTGACCAACCAGTGGCGACGTCGAAGCAGACGATCGAAGACAATGACGCTGGCCAACTGAAAACATCAATTGTAAATCATGCGCTTCTGTCTGATCTGATACGCATGATCGAACAACTATGCCGAGCACACCCGAGCGAGGCAAGATCCGAATTTCGAAGACCGCTACAATGGTCAAGTAACCTCCGCCCTGCGGCGTTTTCTGCTGCTGGAGACAAGTGGATTGTCCAATCTAGTGGACCAAAGTCTGTGAATAGCCCGAAAGATGTGTCTCCATACATTGATTAACAGTCACCGTCGGTTTATAGGGGAGGAAAGGTTGTAATAACGTCTACAGAGACTCGAACCGACGGACAGCCATTATTTCAGCTCGAACAAAGTGGAGGCCAAACCACGGAATCGACTGTATATATCGCTAGAGTTGCCTCCTTCGAATATCTGAATCGAATACTTCAGCTCGCAGAAGAGCATAAGCTTAGAGAATTACAAGAAATCATTCAAGGTATGGTAATTAGGAATCTTCCGCGTTGACCCTTCAAATTCTTAATGAAGCACTTTTCCTATCCAGCCAATCGAGATCCAGCAAAAACTATATTTGGTGTCAGTGGGGACAATGCTCTTGTAGATGCATTTGAAGCCTTCAGCAATGAGCAAGACCCACGAAAGCGCGATCAGTACAGCAAACTGTATAAGTTGCTCCTCATTCTTAACACGTTCGATCTCCAGCTGATGAAGTCAGCGGTACAGGATCTCCAAAAGTATGATGATCAAAGATAAACCAAGGAGGAAATCATCGTATTCTTACCTATGCCTCCTTTGAAAAATCTGGTCAGAGAGAAGACGTTGAATGTTCAAAAGATCAGTGAAGAACTGCAAATGATTCAGGCCTTCTGTGGAAGGGACCCGGCGCGGCCAGCAATATCAATTGACTGGGAGTCAGGTATGTGTGGAATGCTCAGCAGGTAACCCCCTTTGTCTATTCAATTGCAATTGCACTCTAGATTACACATTTGCGAACGGGTACAAGGCACCACCATGGCGCCAGGTTTACGGCGAGATTTGCTACCTGGAGGTCCAACCTTTTGACCGGGAAAAAATGATAATTACTGCAAGTAAAAGGGGCTATTTTGTGAACAAAGGGTACTCAGCAGATGACAAAGGCAAGCCCAATTTTGTCTTGAAACGAGAGCGACTAGGAATTAATAAGAACCCAAAGGCCAAGAACATCTGAATTATGAAGCAGACTCGGACGTCTACCCTTCTTTAGTTGATCTGCTACGAAGTCAGTCACAGCATTTCGCAGCACGGATTGACAAGCAAGAGTATTCGTGCTTGCCCAAAGCAGGCATGTTTAGCACATTTCCTAAGATCTACTTGAAGCTCATACATGCTTGTTGTAGGTGCATCAGTTACTTCTATGTCCGAATCTGCGATCGCACCACATTCACAGCCCCACGAAGCGGTACTTTGAGCCTTGGTTTGACTGGCAGTGATTCAATAGCCAACTTTACGCTTGCAACCCTAGGAAGAAACCGACGAGGACCAGGATTACGGCGCGGACACCGTACAGAAGAAGGGCGATGCTAATGGCAGACGTGCATATGTGAATAAAAAAACGTAAGAGATTAACAGAACAGGCATTAATAGGTGCGCAATATTGACTGAACGTCGGCTGCTCTGTATAGAAAAACGAAAAATACGGCGAAGACTCGCGTTCCCGTTGAGCCATCGTTGAAGTGGAGGTACAGACAAGTGGTCTTGCAGCTCTCTTTCCTTGCTAACTCTCAAGTGGACAGATCACTTGGAGTCACCCAGGATGGTGACTCCGATCGTAACGTTGATGGTCATGGATATAAGAAGACATCTGGGAAAGTAAAATTGAACAGGACTTCCTCGGCGAGTAAGGATGGTAAAAAAGGACAGCGGTCACGAGCAATGCCAGATGAGGACGATTTTACGGATAGCGAAGCAGGTCTGTGACAGACTGATGTAGAGAGAAGGAGGTAGCAGCGCCAGTTGACCCTCATTGTTTAGACGATTCTGAGGAAGAGATACAAGAGAAGCGACAGGAGATTTGTAAGACATGCTAGCTGATGGCATATGCAGGTCTCTGGGTACTAATGCTTGTACGCATTCACAGCCGAGCTACCTGCTGAGTACTACCAAATTCAGAAACTTGTGAAATACTTGCGAGCAGGCAATCAAACAGCCACAATAATTGCAATATGCTCTCTCCGGGATTTTGACCTAACAAATGGTAATGAAGGCATTTTCTATTTTGATGGTGATCGATAAATTGTCAACCTTCAACCTTGTTTGATTAGAGTTCAATCAAACAGCCATCAGAGATGTGGGCGGGCTGGAAACTTTGGTAAACCTCCTGGACACTGATGATCCAAAATGCAAAATCGGGGCATTGAAAATATTAAGGGATATATCTCAAAACGGTAGCTATTAAGAGCTATTTTTAAGAAAGCCTCGCAACACTTAAGCGCTGGTCTTCTTAGTGGCTATTCGATCGGCCATTGCAGAGCTAGATGGAATGCAACCTCTGGTTGAGTTGCTTCGTGATTCAGATAAGGAATTAAAGTGCCTGGCAGCTGAAACAATCGCCCATTGCGCGAAGAATGGTAAGCACTTAGGCTTTACTGTACAATGTTTGCATCTTCTTAGCTCCTGCCCAGCGCGAAATCGTCGGTCCGTACGTCGCTATGGTGGTATTCGAAAACTGGTGCGCTTACTCAAAGCACGGCCTGGAAGCGAGGATGAGCAGGTTGCGATGGCGGGAGCTTTGGCTCTGGCGACCTGCAGTAAAAGTGGTTAGTAATCTCCGAACTTTGCCAAAGAGTTTTAAATTTCTGATCCTCCGCTCTCAGCAAAAAATAAAGAGGCAATTCAAGCGGCCGGCTCGATTCCACTACTTGCGAATCTACTTGAATCACAAAATGAACAGCTGCTGATTCCCGTCGTTGGAATCTTGCAAGAGTGCGCGTCCGATGGTAGGTGTTAAATGCGTACTATGGTACGACCCGCTAGGGAAGAAAACGCGACTGAGAAAGTATATGCTCTAGAAAACTATCGGATTGCCATCCGAGGATCGGGAATGGTAAAGTTCCTAGTTGAAAACCTGGCAAGCAAGAATGAAGAACTCCAAGCACACTGTGCCAGCGCCATCTTCAAATGTGCCGAAGAAGGTAAGCTCAAGCACCGAACATATTCCATTGCAGTATTGTGCCGTAGATGAACATCAACCCTTGCGCATTTAGACGAAATTCGGACGCTTGTCCGCCAGTACAACGGACTTACGCATCTAGTAAATCTGCTGGACAACACCATGAACAAAGAGCTTCTTGCTGCGGCAACCGGGGCAGTCTGGAAGTGCGCACAAAACCGTAAGTGGATCACAATATTTTTCTGATCTGTCCAACAACTTATTTGCGTCCTCATCAGTCGAGAATGTTGCTGCGTTTAACAAACTGAACACAATCAAGAAGCTGGTCGGACTGATGGAAAACCAACCGGAGGACGTTCTAGTGAATGCTGTAGGAGCTCTTGGAGCTTGCGCCCAGACTGGTAAACAGCGCCCGGGTTTCTTTAACACATTGGAAAAGCGAGCTCACTTGTTCGGCTGTAGCTGACGGCAGGCAGGCCATCAGAGAATGCAACGGGATTACTCCGTTGGTAAACCTGCTAACGGGAACGAATCAAGCTCTTCTTGTTAATGTGACAACGGCAGTGGGCGCCTGTGCTCTCGATAGTATGTTCGCCACCAAGTCGCTTACACTTTCTTCATTGATACTGGCTGACCCATAGAGACTCTATCTAGCCGACAGCATGGCCATAATTGATCGACTAGACGGAGTACGTCTGCTATGGTCTTTACTCAAGTCCACGAATCCTCAAGTCCAGGCCTCTGCAGCATGGGCCATCTGTCCTTGCATTGAACACGGTACAGCTGATAGAGTACAGCTCATTTGCATTTTTCAATGCTCAAAATGATATTACCTTCTTTTCTAGCGAAGGATGCCGGAGAAATGGTCCGTTCGTTTGTGGGTGGACTGGAACTCATTGTCTCGCTCCTCAAATCCGATAACACTGAGGTTTTGGCCTCGGTTTGCGCTGCAATAGCAAATATCGCGAAAGACGGTGAGTGGGTAGTCCTTTACCATTTTACAGCACGGCAAACTGAGCAGTCTCTTTGGATATAGAGGAAAATTTGGCTGTAATTACCGATCACGGAGTTGTACCCATGCTCGCTAAACTTACCAATACACGCAATGACAAACTGCGGCGACATCTTTCGGAAGCCGTAGCACGATGCTGCCATTGGGGAAATAACCGGGTGTCATTTGGAGCAGCCGGAGCGGTTGCCCCACTGGTGAAATATCTACGATCGCCCGATGAAGAAGTTCACAGATCAACCGCTCGCGCATTACACCAGCTTTCTATGGATCGTAAGTACTTGTTAATTTTCTTCCCGCGGCGGTTTCGGTATTTACACGCATGATTCGATTAGCGGATAATTGTATTACAATGCATGAACACGGGGTAGTCCAGCTTTTGTTGGGGATGGTCGGATCACCAGATCCAGGGTTGCAGGAGGCCGCTGCGGGGACGATCGGCAACATTCGACGGTATGATACTCATGTGCTTGGCTGTTACTCACCGTCAAAGTTTTAATCTTTTCATTTTCAGACTTGCGCTAGCTAGCGAGAAGGCCGCTATGGCTTAGAAAAGGAAAGCTGCAGTTTTTCCAAGAGAAGAAAATGCTTATAGATAGTTAAAAGATCTTGTCTTTCTCAATTTGTCAAAGCTAATGATGTTAACAACGTTGTAAATTGCGCTAACATTCGGACTTGCTTACCATTTCACCACATCAGCGCGTCCAGGCGCAGGGTGGCTTATCCCTACTGCTCGCGTATACAGTTTGAAGATCATTACCAGCGTTCGGTCAGTGATGAACCACGACGTGCGCAACCTTCCGCTATCCCAAGATCTGCTAAACTATTATCGAGAACGACTAGGTACATTCTGCGATCTTTGGCGTTTTTCATTTTGGCTATACTGATAGCAAGCGCGGCAGAAAGATGCGAGCATGACTACAAGGAAGCACTAGATAAAATAGATGCGTTACGGATTCCGCATGACGACGCGCACCGTGTGACGTGGGAGGCACACAAAAAGGCAGAAGAAGTTGCTAGTCTCCAAAAGGCACTCAGGGATGCCGAGCTTGCCCTGTTTGACGAGAAGCGTGCCTTCCTAAAATTGCTAGCTGAGAATGACGAACTGAAGGGCAAGTATTTCGTTGTGGAGGTTGAGCTGACGCAACTATGTGGAGCACAGCTAACAGCTCGTTCAGTGCAGGAGCTGAAGGATCGGAAAAAGATCCGCTATCTCTTGAAAATAGCTCCATGTCCTGAACCGGAAACAACATACTTTCGTGAGAAGCTTGACAAACGACTGGTGAAGATCTCGAGAGGAAAAGAGAAGCCAGTGGAAGGAAGGGATAAAGGAGAAGGAGTACGTTCAAGCGTATTCTCTCATAGCCGCAGATATCTCATGTTGCGATCCTGTTGATGAAGATCGGCGTGGGAAACCTGGACCAGCGAGACATGATTATAATGGAGGATGAGATTGAGGCTTTGAAGCTGACAGTGACATCTTTGCGAACACAGCTCGAAGAACAGGTGAGTATCCTTACACACAGCCTATTGATGCGACGGCCTGTTTGTTGATTCCAAATTTTAAGGGCCGAGCATATGAGGCCACAGTAGCTGCGTTGAAGCGTGATCGACAAACGCAAATAGATGAAGAAAAGGCACGGAGGGAGCATGAGTCACAAAGGATAAGTGAGCTACTGGAGAAGCTTCAAAAGTTACGGGCGTTATGTCGCGAGAACATTCGAGGTAAAACTCGAGGTCGAGCCCCATCCATCGCGGTATTCATGTTCTCATTCCGATCTATCAGAGTTACTTCACACAAAGAAGGCTTCCCATGCCTACGAGAAGAAACTAGTGGAAGAGAAGGCCGCCTTGCTAGAGGACCTACGTTCTACTGGTAGTCAGCTGGCAGTTGAGAGGGATAAAGCAGAGTCCGCTGAAAGAGTGGGTTGATTGAGAAAACTTATTCAAGACGAACACAGTTCTTACCGTTCACTAGACTATTGAATCAAGAGTAACAAAGAAGCAGGAAACTTTAGTTGGAGATCTTCGCTCGCAATTAGGAAAGTATGAGAAGGAACTTCACACTGCCAAGGTAATGCAGAGTCTTGCACTGGCATATGACCTGAACTAACTAACCATCTCGTTTCCATCTAGTCTAAATGTGATGAAATCGAGAGAACCTTTAAAAAGAAGGTCGAATATCTTCAAAGTCGCCTGTCTGCAATTACTTCCAGGTCTGTTGTGGTCTCGTCCCTGTCCAGTTATCTATTCTCAATTGACTTTCGTTGGGCTACAATTTTAGTTACACTGCTCTCAAGAGGCGCCGCGATTATGAAATTGAAGGTTTTACAAATGATATTTTAATTCTACGGAAACAGCTGAAAGTCCTAGAGCGGAGTATACTCAAATATGCCCCTCTGGAAGATAAGGAGCTTGTATTGCTCAATCTAGGTAAGTTCCAAAGCTATTCAGAGATATAAAGCCATCGTCGCAATCTTCTCATATCTCGATAGCAAAGGAAACTGGTGAAAGAGTAGGAAAGATTTCATCGGAACTGCATGGTCTTAAGGTGCGCTTCTGTGTTTTCAAATAACTAGTGTGCTTCGCGCTTAACGCCAAGTACGTAGGCCAAAG
Organism: Spizellomyces punctatus DAOM BR117; assembly: GCF_000182565.1. Taxonomy (NCBI): domain Eukaryota; kingdom Fungi; phylum Chytridiomycota; class Chytridiomycetes; order Spizellomycetales; family Spizellomycetaceae; genus Spizellomyces; species Spizellomyces punctatus. The sequence goes on from NW_015971549.1 coordinate 511,957, forward strand.
TTTATGCCACCGAGGAGGAAGTACGATCATTAAAGTACTGACGTGGATATGATTTGCTGATATAATTTGGGAGACAAAATTTCCTAGTGCTTCCTGTGGCTGCCATGTACATAAAAAATTAAGTATTTTTGTTTCTGAGAGAGTTCGGACAAGGAGAAAGGCGTTGGTATTTCGCTTATTGAACGAGTTTTACAAGCAAATCATTCCTCCAAAACTTTTCGGTCCTATCTATTAATATCCCTCTGGTTGAGCGCAAATATGACATGTGGGAGCCGTTTTGGTAAAATTTCCTCTAGCTGGCCCGTGAGCTCGCGAGAGATAATATTTTGATCGAGATTGATGCGTACTGGCCGCCTGTCTCCGCGCTCCCTGACCTTTGATAACCCTTTTTGAAGGTCATGTACGCCTCCATCGCCGATGAAATTATCTCTTAGTGTCAATTCGGTAATGTGTGTGTCAATCAATAGTTGCGCGAACCCTTTGCAACTATCATCGCCAAGTGCTTGTCGTGAAAGGTTCAAGTGCCTTAAACTGGTATTTCGCCGCAATGTCTTTAAAAGGGCCAAGCAACCACGATCTCTTAAAACATGACCTGTGTCTGCGCCTTCCAATATCAGCTGCGAACATTGGAAACTTGGACATTGGAAAAGGGAGCCCAACGAGTGTGCTATGGACTCGTTAAACAATATGCCGCTCATGTTGAGCTCCATCACCATCAATGTGGCATTCTTTAGACCGTCCGTCAATATTTCACAGAATTCGGCGATCCGCCTCGGTAAGAGTTTGCTAGAGGAGACATCCACACGATTCACAGTTCTGTTTGTTCCCAACAATAGGGCTTTTGCCAAGTAGACCAATGATGCGTTCAAGTCAATCTGGGAGAAATTGAAGTCCAGAATCCGGCGGTTCCCCTTAAGAACATCGATCAGAGCGACCACCCCTAGGGTAGTGAAGTGATTTCCTGAGAGCACTATCTCCGTAAGCGCACAGCTTGGGAGTTCTAGTGACTGTCCCAAGGCTCGGGCTGCTTCGTAGGCGTGTTTGTCTTCTGAAGCGATATTCCAGGATATATCGAGATACTGTAGTGTTCGATTACTACTAAGAGCACGCGCGAGCCGTATAATACCCGCTGACCCAAGACTACAATGCGCAAGCCGTAGCCGATGTAGTAATGTTGTGCACGTTTCCAAAGTATGCCCTAGCATTTCGGCCTCATTGAGCCCTAATGGCTGTTTTGAGAGATCCAAATCGGTGAGAGGGAGCATACGGGAGGATTGCAACAGAGCTGGTCCTATCTGTCTCCACGGCGAACCACGTGGGGACGATACAATAGCCATTTTTGCGCCCTCATCGTTTCCAATATTGACTCGATGGCTTACTTTACTGTCAAGAAACGCACCAGGTAAAGGGAACACCGGTTGCCAGCCAGCGCTGGCACGTAGAGCAGGAGTCCGCACCCCATTTTTATGCACGGTCTCTTGCGACGAAGAGGTAATACCTGGTACAGTAACAAGACGTGCAACATCTTGGATCTTGACGGCATCTGAACATGGGAATTCCAGCCGTAGCGCTCGTCCTGGCACGACAAGTGCTTGCAGAAGCGGCTCCAAGATAGCAGGAGCTGGGTCCTCTACAGTTACATGAATGGCTTTTAGATCTGGAAGTTTCTGAACAGCAGTAGCCCAAAGGCTGAGCGAACGATTGCCCGTTGAAGAATTTACAGTCAAGCTGATCTGATTCAAGTGTGTCGCCTCCATTTGCATCACTTGCAATAGCTTTGACTCAGCAGATGGTGGGAGCTCGCGACGCAGGCATTCGTCAATATAGAACTTGACGCATATTTGGCGAAGACTTTCTCGTAAATGACCTGCTTCTGACCAATTCAACAGTTTGGTATAGCTGTCCTGCTCATCGCAAGGACGCGTCGCTTGTATTTTCAGGAAATTTCGGATCCAGATTGACGTTGTATCGAGAGATATTCGCCCGTTTGAGTTGCATTCCGCTCCCCGCAGCGGGTGTTCGCATGGATCAACTAGCTCATACTCGCTTATGCACAAGTCTCCAATACTGAGACGCTTGAGTACGTTTCGTATTAGGGGTTTTGGTAGACCACCAAAAGAAGTAATACCTAGACTTGCGAGAGTAACTCGCTAAATAATCTATTTAACAATCGTTCAGGCCATCCATGCACTTACTATCAAAATGCGTCGCTGCATTAACAGCACACATATCCACGAGCCCAGGTAAGTCCAGGTAGACAGAGGCCTCCATGATCTCAAAAAGCAACAAGGTTTGTGGCCGATATGCTGCCGGTCGAACTGCCAAAGTCGCAAACTTCCGCGTATATCTTGCGGTGAGATCGGCAAACAGACTTGGCTGATGAGATTTGCACCACAACCAGTACATGTATGCTACCACTTCTGCCATTACCGCCGTAGTTGTTGTTGGGAATCTAATGACTCCTTCGAGATGCTCCTTAAATGATTCTATCAAAGAGAGATTACAACAGGTCTGTGACGGCATCTGATCGAATAGCAGCTACCTACTAGCAGAGCAGTCAATGTGTTTGATTGTCCCCGACATATATGCAACTGCAGCCGGAAGGGCATAAATAATACATTCTTTTCTTGAAGAATCCCATCCAGAAGGTGGATACAGTTCTGGCGCATCCCCAGCAAGACGGACCCACTTGTCTCGGTCAGAAAAACATTTGTGACATGCCTCTATCAAATGGAGACGGAAATCACAGCTTTCCGAGATTTCACTCAAATCCCCTCCATGGCTGACTTCCAATATTGTATCTCTTGGATCTTCTTTAGGTGTTATCCGCTGTGGTGTTGCGGGGAGCTGTACAACCCTTCCCGATCCCGAAGAAGAATCGCTGGATGTTGCAGTCCATTTACATTCTTGCAACATATAGATAGGACTCATGTCTCTTTTAGACTTGTTAGTACCGTTTACGACGTTGCTTCCGCAGGTTTTTGGTCCTGGAAGGTTCGGGTAATTGACAATCGATGCCTTGTCAGCGACGGTACCGAGACACAAGCCGACTTGTATAGTAGCCCCTGCACTCCAGTGAGGCCTTTCTGACTTTCCATCCCGTCGCAATAGTCGAGGTGCAATCAGCGATCTGCGAGTTGGACTCTCGCCGGGGGCCATCGTTCTTAAAGGAGTGCCACTTCGTTCATTACGGGAGTTCTGTATCCGCTGCGTCCTATCATTCAGACTACTCTCATCAAGTAAACTACGATTGGCAGCATAATATCTTGCAATCTGAAAGCCCTCTGAAAGCATTTTCGCAAGCTCGACGGGTCGGAACCTGAAATGAGGAAATTGCAAAACTCTTGTATCGGAGAACTCTTGAATAAACCAAAACGTCTTAAGAGCATGTCAATTCAGTATCTTGCTGCCTACCAAATAGCAAGCGGTTTCCAGCCATGCTTTATCAGCTCTATACATGTTGACGGTTTCAGTTCAATCGCAGGGAAGCTATCGCTTGGGAAAAAACTCCGAAAAGCGCGTCCAATTCGCGTCTGCTTACGAAAGCAGGAGAGTTGGCACAGTCATAGGAACAGAAAACGTTGATCGAGCTTGTGATGGTTGCAGTTATTTGTCCTTCGTCCAGACATGGCGACAGCCGATAACCACGACCCAGCTTTGCGGAGAAGAAACTATGTGAAAGACGCTTCTACCTCACGTGGAATGGCCCGCGGCAGCCGAGAGTCGGGAATGGACGCAAAGCTCCGTTCTAGAGAGGAAGGACAGGGAGGTACAAGCCGGAAGCGGCCGTGGGAGAAGACAGTGGAAAGCGAGGTTGATACTGCGAGCTTAGACCTTCGGGAGCCAAAAGCGAGAAAAAAGAAGCGTGGGGGGAAGCATGCGAAGGAGAAGGAGTTGAAATGGAAAATTGCCCATGGACTTGTCGACGCTGATAATCAAAACGTGGAAGCGGTAAACCAGGGAGCGGTGGCCACTTTGTCAGGGGCCTTCCATCCACACAACTCTGACAACAATGTGAACACTGCTTTGGATGATGGGGTAGCAGCTAGCGGTGGCCTATCTGATGCAACCACTAGCTTTTCGACACAAGTCAAACGATCCAAACCTTCGAAGACAGCTGGACTACCTGCTTGGATTTCTAACCCCCTTACCATCCCGGCCCAAATAACGAAGTCATCAGAAAGCGACGTTGCCGATATCCGTTGGGGGCTTTCCCCAAGAATTCTAGCCCGGCTCCGCGAAAAAGATATCTCCCACCTATTCCCTGTACAGATGGCTGTCCTCCCTCGCTTGCTCAAAACTCGCCATTCATCAGCATCCATTCCTCCCGGGGATATCTGTGTTTCAGCGCCAACCGGGTCGGGAAAGACGCTGGCGTATGCCCTCCCTATTGTGGAGGCACTTCTTGATCGCATAATTCCACGTCTTCGTGCGCTCGTAGTCCTTCCAACCCGAGATCTTGCGGCGCAAGTTAAGGCCACATTTGATATGCTTCTTCGCGGAAGCGACTTACGGGCTCTGCTTATCACAGGGCAAACTCCTTTCGCCTTAGAACAGCAGCAGCTTGTAGCCAGTGAAGCCTGGGAGGTGGCAACAGAGGAACATGGCTCAGGCAAAGTGGATATCGTAGTTGCAACGCCAGGGAGGCTGATGGATCACTTGCGAGGAACAAAAGGATTCACATTACGGCATCTGAGATATCTGGTGATCGATGAAGCCGATAGGCTTCTCAATCAGAGCTATCAGGATTGGTTGACCCATGTCCTTGCGGCAGCCGTAGCCCAGCCAGAGAGGAACCTTGCGGATGGGATAGTGTCCGAATTCGGTGAGGCGACTTCAGCTACGTGTGAACCTCAACTCGATGAAAATGAATTCCTTTTACATAAGACTGCTACTTGGCGTCGGTCTCAGATTGTTGACGGCAAGGTCTCAGCTGCTCATTCCTCTATTCCTTCCGTGCATCACTACACTCCTCTCCAAAAATTACTTTTTTCCGCCACTTTAACGCGGAATCCAGCCAAGATCGCATCTCTCAATTTGTATGATCCTGTTTATATTGCCGTGGCTCCAGCAGGTTCAGCCTCAACCGATTTACAGCAGGAAACCGTTGTTGAGCGATTGACTACTGATGCACGCTTCGTTGCTCCGCATACATTGAGTGAACGAATGATAGTGTGCACTTCCGCGGGCGAAAAACCACTAATGCTATTACACCTGCTCTGCAATCTCGGACTGACCGGTGCGTTAGTTTTTACCAAGTCCGTTGAAGCAGCGCATCGGCTGGCAGCATTGCTCCAGCTTTTTTCCTCGTCCTACGAGATGCCTGAAAGCAGTAGCGAGGATGAGAGCACTGAAGGAGGTGCCGTAAAAGAAGCTAAATCCGCGAGCACAATTGCTCAAGCCTTTTCATCCGATCTTCCGCCTTCTGAAAGAAAGCGTCTTCTATCCTCCTTCAGGGATGGAAAGCTCACCGCACTAATTTGTTCAGATGTGATGGCTCGCGGAATGGATTTGGGCGAAAGTGTCAAAGCCGTCGTCAACTACGATGTACCGACGCGCGTAAAGACGTACGTTCATCGAATCGGTCGTACCGCTCGAGCCGGGCGCGTGGGAGTCGCTTACACCATCTTGGAGGATAGAGAAGTAAGATGGTTTAAGGGAGAGATGGCAAAAGTTGAACGCTCTGGAAGTGAGAAAGTCGAGAAGTTAAAAGTAGTCTCGGATGACGTGGAAGGCCTTACCGCGCCATATCAAAAGGCCTTGGCGGAACTTGGAGGTCTGGTGAAAGGAAACCATGTGGAGAATGAACATCCAGGAGGGTCATCTGATTCTGAATCTGACTCAAGTGATAACGAGTCAGATACCAGTGCAGACGAGATTAGTGGGGAGGATACCGTAGATAGTGGCAGTGAAGAAAGTGAAGAGGAGAGTGGATCTCCTCAAGGTAGGGGAACGGACGACACGACGGAACACTCAATGATAAATATGGACCGAGAAGTGTCCGTTTCTGACTCCCGTCTGCTGCATGAAAACACTGGCCGGTTGGAGGCAGCCTTGAAGTCGGCAGCCGAATTCGTCAGCTCGTCTGGTGGGACATTGAATTGGTGGTCATAGTGATCAGATTTAGAGCAAAAGCATCTTGTATATAGAATTTAGCATAGTTACATAATCTTTTCTTGCCGCTACCTTTAGAGGCCGCCTACAGGAATGTACTATATAGTGTCTAAATAACAAATCAGAGGCCTATCCAATATGAACGTCCTCCGATATTGTGAATGGTCGATGCCCCTCCAACCAGTGCGGTCTCAGGGGTAGAATCACTAGCAGGTAGAACGGGGACAGCCGCCCATTCGTACCAGACCTTCCTCGCGTCGCACATCCGCCAGAAATGCAACTCTATGCTTGACCCGGTTGACAGGTAAAGCGGCACCTTTACAGATGTGAGAAGAATTGACAGAGAAGCGACCTGCTTTAACCTACTGTACCTTCAAGGGAAAGAAAATGGGGAACCAACTGAACATTCCAGGAGAGTGCGTTTTTGGATGGATGCTGATCATTACGTCTTTGTAAAGGATAGCCTCGAAATAACCTGCAATACCATGCTATGTCAAGGGTTTTAGGCATTGTCATCCGTTAAGGAAACAACGAATATGTCACTCACCATCATCGCATCCTGTGAAATTTGGAATCTTTGTTTTGAGTATCGGTTGTTATGCTCATTAAAATTGGGGCTTCCTGTGCTCTCAGTATTAGTGAAGATCTTTCATCAATTAAACCCAAACGGGAAGGCACCTGGTTCCAACTTCAGTCCGCGATGAGGATGTTCGAAAGTCCACACAGGAAGTGGCGCGCCTATTACGAGCAGTGCAGATGTTTGTCTTTGGCGCGAGAATGAGCATCAAGTTCGGAACAGACCTAGCTCGTGGACCGCTCGGAACTTCACCACATATGGCGTTTCCAAATGAGCATTGTCACCGTAAGAAGAGACTTCGTGGTACAACTTGGTCGACGATAAGGGGGAAACAAATGCAGTATAACTGGATGGTATTGAAATTCCGTTCTCTATATATATTCGCAATCAATGTCTGCTGCTGCACTTTGCTCGTAGTTGCACTGACTGCACGCAAACTACTCATACCTTTGAGAAAGCGTTGAGCTCCATCCAAGCATTCCGGCGACAGCTCGTTATCTACATAATAACTGTGAGCGGTATCTGCCAGGTACGATTGCTAATAACAGCTACTGACCTCCAAAGGATCCCAAAAGTTCACTGACCAAAATGTCCGCCTGCTCTGGAGCCTCCCAGTATCGCATATCGCAATGGATCACATCAACTAGGTCTTCCCATTCAGATTCCTTTCTGCATCTCAGACTGATATGACATCGATTAGTTACCTCAAGAACAACAAAGAACAGGTAGCTCCAGTCTTACGTAACAACAGCGTTCGGATTCTTCTCTATCGCATAGACTTTGACCTTGCGATTTGAAGCTACAGCGGCTTGAAGAGCACGTTGTACCAAGGGCCCCCTTCCTGCCCCCACCACCATTATAACCCTGCGATGGCCAAATCTAAACAATAATTCACTGTGGCACAAAAAGAGAGGTACGTACGTCACCCTATCCGAACCGTCAGGCACTCGGTCGAGCAAAGCTCTATATATTGCCTGACGAGCGACATACTGCGTGTTAGCAAAGATTGCTTTAATGCATCCGCACATCCTACCAACCCTCTCGTATTCTTGATATTTGATTGGATCTTTCTCAAAGACCTCGTAAGTCGCTGATTCCAGATTATCCATCAGCGGCTACAGATGTGGTTAACGGCATAATCTCAGATAAAGCCTCAGCTGGGCCAATACCTGTAAGGGCTGCTGCAAGTAACTGGAAAGAAGGTGTGATTCATTCTTGTTGTAAGAATCACCAGTCTCATTCTCTAAACTCACTCATGATAGCCACTGGCAAATTTGTCGACAACATCTGGCTCCGGTCGCGTTCGATATAGGTGCTGGATATACTGCTGATATGCTGGAAGCCCTCCTGACGGGTGAATATTTTCGTCCGCTGATTTCGCGCTAACGACAAATTGAACATTTTGCTGTGTATAATGTAGGTTAAAATCGAAATGACATCGAGATGTATAGAGCAAGAGGTCTCACCTCCATCAGTTTCCGAACAAACGACTGATGTCGCTTGCTTAAGACCGGGAATCCTCTATTGTTCGCTATGAAGGCCGAAGTTGGCAGAATAACAGCTTTCACTGGTTCAGCCAGCCATTGCAGTAGTAATGACTCTTCAGGCAGTTCGGCAGGAAGCTCCAACGCTAACAGCGGTTCCGATTAAAGGCTATTCATTAGGAAACGGTGGCAAGATGTGCCATACCAACGGAAAGCTTCGTATTGTGTTCACATAGGGTGCGCAAAAGGTTCCATTTCTTCCACGAGTCCCCATCTTCGCTTTCTATGCAAATGCGCACCCAAGCCTATATGACAAGGGTACTTCAGGACGTGTACGCTTCGAATCGCTAACAGGTTTGCTACCAACCTGCGTATAAGATAACATCGACAGCGTATGATTCACGGCTCTCGCAAAGTTTACACCCGCTCCCGTAGTTGGATATGAAAATAATACAGCAGATAAGCCCAAGTGGGTGGCCCATTGCACTTGTCGCTTGACGAGTGCTTCACATTTCTGCTGCAGAATTTCTACTCCAGAGTCCAGTGCATCACAAGCGGAGATTCCACCCAAGACAAACCCCGCGTAAGTCGCGTTTGTCACTTGCAGATCGCTAGGAAAGAATGACTGTCCAACCGACTGATCGCCGGCCAAAATTGCTTCTTGAACACCAGGTCGCAGAAGTTGCAAAACGCCGAAGCTGTAACCAGCTTCAGTGCTGACAGCACCGAGCACAGTCGCATCTGTAGCAGAAGCTAGTTCCAAGCCTACTGAAAGCCCGCCCCCTTCTACTGAAGCCATGTTGTGCAATAAGATAATGATCTTGGCAATCTCTCGCACTTTAAAGTTGAGAAGTTTGGGTGCACGTGATCTAGGACATTGTGGCTTTCCAACCACTGTATTCGGCATTAAGAATGAATTGACAATTTAAACACATAGCGAACGTGAGAGTCGTAGTGTGATTTTAATGGCGGAGGGATTTTGTAGTATCATTTAATGTCGGATCTCGACCAATTGTGGTCAAGAATGAATTCGGGTGTTGTGAATTTTAAGCGCTCGTGGATTAGATATCGGATTGATTTGAGCTTGTTTGCCATCTATGGATACATGTACATTGAGGAGTATTTGATGATGTGTCTGCAACTTTATTGCTCAGTTTATTTATTGCACTCGTGGCAGATGATAGCAAATAGTCATGATTTTCGATACGAGAGATATCCAGTACTGCTCACGTGATATATTGCTGTACACGTCAACAGGACGCCGCGATCGTTGGTGGTGGTTGCGTTCACAGTTCAGCAATGATTGGCGTATGGTGTCTCCTACCTATTTTCTTGATTGCAACTGTTACAGCCAAGGCGCCAAAGTTCTCTACTTCCGGGCTTTTTGATGTTGATGTGGGTCTCGGAGACGTGGATGGGGTGGTTGCTGCCTTTGGAGATGTGGATGGCGACAAATTGTATGCTTATCGTTTTGCCCACTAAATGAGCAACAGAGCAGGAATAAATCTCACTTTGGCCGTTTCCTCACTAGCACCGACGTTTTTGTATTAAATACTGCACAAACGAGGGCGACTGTGTTTCGTTGGGATCACGGTGGGTCCTTTTTGTCAATCAATCTAGGGAGAAGTTATTACAATTGGCTTATCTGACATTATCTGTATTTCCTCGATACTGCAGCAAGCTTTCGTTTTCAAAAACTTCCTGAAACGGAAGTTTCATTAGACCCTACCCACCCGGAGGATCTAATCATCACTAGTGTAATCCCGGGCGATTTTGATTATGATGGCAAGCTCGACGTCCTCCTAATGGGCCAGAAAAATCCAGCCGGTGCCCCGAATGGCGATTTGACGATGAGAATATTTTACGGAAATGGGGCGGACGCTTTCAGTAAGTTTCAAGACCGTAACTATCCGAAGTAACGACGAGTTCACGAATTTGCGCACCAGATCGCACACACTTTTTAGAACTGACTCCCTCTACGGCAACGCAACCCTTTGTGCTGGACTTCAATGGCAACATGCGGTCGGAGCTACTGGGTTACCCGTCATCCCGAGATGGGCACCTGTCACTGTGGGCACCGGCGAGTGGAAACGGGACCGCGTACGTTATTTTCAGCGAGCACTGATCGTCATCACAGTGTGGGCTCATTATTGTTTTCCTACAGGGTAGACGTGAAACTCAATCAATCCTCTACCCATGAGTGCACGATTACTCGTCCACACTCAAATGCATTTCTTGACCTCAATGGGGATTGCTTGGCAGGTGCGGGGCACCATTACTTCATGATCTATATGGTATCAGGAAGTATTTCTTATAACCAGTTCAATTTCAGACATGTTTGTTACATGCCAAGGTAGCGGGAACACGCCAAACAAGTTTCAAATCTGGTTGAATACGAAAACGGATGGTTTCCACTTTGGAATGGAGCAAACACTGCCTGCTGGTTCCGGTCAAATAACCTTTGCAGATATGGGTATGAATCTCTGTTGTGGTGAATTGATTTTATAGTAGGCAAGGAGTTTACCAATGTATCATAGACGGCGACGGCACCTTGGATATGGTCTTCCCCTCATGTGACAACCGTCAATGCTTCATTCACATTGTTCATAATAAGCAAATACCCCTTTGTACTACCACGAATCTGGAGAACTGTCGGAATCCACATGACTTGTGCAAGGCCGATGAGTCGTTCACCTTCGACTTCAGAGAGGATTCCGGGGTAGTTATGATAGCTGCCATTGCCCTTTTTACTGCGGCACTCGTTGACGATGACTTTCTAGAACCATGTGAAGATTCCACTGGGGGCTATCTTGCAAGATGATGAGAAGCTTGTTCTCAACATTGACACCATGAAGGGAAAGCAGCCTGTCCCATTGCGAATCGGTAAGCAGCTATTTACTAGTCCAGGGTGCTGGCCCCGTACTGAATTATCGTCAACCAACAGGGGATTACAATAATGATGGTTACCCGGATCTGCTTGCGACAACATCCAAAGCCATTCGGTTGTTAGCCTCTGTTCCATGCAGTTCGGAGCTTTGCGGTGCAGCAGGGGTTTCGTCGAAGCGCCGGGCATTTGAGAATGTGGACACAGGTGCCGACCTCCTAACAAGTTCGCCCAGTAACATGCTATTGGCCACCTTCATGGATTTGGATGAAGATGTAATTAGGACCTGGAGCATCGTGCGATTTGGCAACAACTGACTCCCATGGAATAGGGAACACTTGATATATTCGTCAGCACTTTATCAGGAGGTAGATATCGGACATATGCGCTATTCAACAACTTCTACAACGATGCCTTTTTCTTAAAAGCACTTGGTAAGAAATAAGCTAATCGTGTTGAGATAAAGGCTTTGGAGCTAAACGCATCTCAAACTCTGCAGTGTCGAATGGTGTTTGTCCAGGGTGGTGTCCCAATGGTGTAAAGTCTCCAGTGCCCAAGGTCGGTGTGCATTGAGCCCAGTCACGTACCGGCCAGTGAATAAATATCTCGTTTTTTAGCCTTACGGAGTAAATTATGCGGGTGCTAGCTTCAAGTACACAGTATTCGACACGTCGGGAAATAGGCGGGCCACCCAAGGTTGGCATTTTTTGAGCGCGATACTCTCATGGGAAGGTGTGCTCTAATTTTTTTTGTTGTACTTCAGCGGCACAATTGTCGCAGTCGTCCTACTTTGCACTTCAGACGCCGTATTCACTCTTTGGGCTGGGTCGAACTAACAACTATATTGAGGATCTGTTTGTTGGAGTGACGCGGCGAAAGGTATTGCAAACGTGCACAGGATAATATCATCAATATCTGGCCGTCCTTAATGCCTCCTCTCTAGGCTGCTAACGTAGCAGTGTATCAAGGAGTAATTCCAAATTCGCAACTCATCGTGATTCCGTACGAGGAGAAGCCGAGTGATACTCCGGATACGTAAGTGCTCCAGTTTGCGAAAACAGATGCTTTCCTGAGAAACAGAAACTGACCCTTGGTCTCCAGTTGGCGACTTGAGTTATATATCAATCCTAGTTCCGCCTCGAAATCCGTAATGCTGGTGCTCTGCACCTCTTTAGTGATATTGGTATCCGTTGTTGGATTTCTACACTGGATGGAAAAGGTAATATCAAGATGTCGCGCCGTCATCTCTTTCGGTCCTGACATTGTTCACGCCAAACAGAGAGAAGACGAGAGGGAACGACGAAAGGCGCTACATGCGATCAATTTTGATGCTCTTTGATCCCCTTGGGATGATCTCATCTTGTAGATACTTTAATTTATTGCAATACAGCATTGGAACATTTGGGTTGTCAGACTCGCGCCTGCATGATCCCGTTCCAGCGGTTGGGTTGACCGAATATTGTCGGCCAAACTGAGCGAAGCGGCAAAGAAGGAAAGCGCGCATTCCGTATTACAACTTCCACACGCATATATATTACATTATTACTTGAGGTTACTTCTGAAGACCTCTTTACATACATGATGGGCAGTATTTACATTGCGCCCGATATTTGCAACATCTGCCGTAATGTTTCATTTTCCTTGGCCATCCCGCTCACCACCATATCCATATCCACCTCGTCCACACTGACGGCTTCGCGGATGACTCGCATACAGGAATCAAGTTGCTCTTGCAGTGTCTTATTTTCTGTACGCAGTGTAGTGTTGATCGCCTTGGAGACATCATGATTGGTATAAGCCAGTACACCGATACAATAGTAAAGTAAAAGAAAGGGTCGCACCCGCTCCTCTTCCAGTGTCCGCTCCAGCTTGAGTTGCAGCTCGCGTTTCTCTTTTTGTATTGATTGCTGCGATGTGAGGTAAATACAACGTCCAGTCTAGCAGCAGTCTCCGAGATAGTTCACGAACCGCCTGAGACCGAAATTTAGACATTACTATCTCTAGTGTTGACTCGTATTGCTTTATAAGCTGATTCAATAGCTGGTTTTCTTTCTGTAACTCGGCATACCGAGTGTCGTATTCTGACAACACGTCGCGTGAGCGCCGAGCTCGCCAAGCAAAACTCTGTGGATGCCCGTCATGGGAATGGGCCTTTTCCACATTGGAGCATACCTGCGAAAGGAAAGGGTGGTGGTTCACGCTGAGCTCCTAGCTTCTGCGGGTCTCCCTGCTATGAGAAAGTTGAGTTGAGAAATATACAGGCAAGCTTAACGACAAGAATACACCTCTAAGCTGTTGACTCGCGCAGTGAGCTCTTTGACTAGGACTCGTGTTGCCTGCCATTTGCTGGTTATGAGTTCCAACGTTTCTCTAATGCCATCGTCTGCCATACTCCCAGACAGGGGAGATGATCTGGCCAGGATTCCCAAGACCACAACGCTCGGCAGCTCAAGCATCACGTGACAATTATTTGCAAACGAAGCACCCATATTTCCTTTATACAATGTTTGTACAAGTCCATTTCTCTGCTCTATACATATACCTATACAAAAAGATGCTCACGAGATAAACCGTTTCGTGAATGGCATCCGCGCCTTAACTTGCGCCTGTGCAGCGGAGATTGCGGACTTGTACGATAGACGATGTTCCATTAGAGAGTTGGTCTGGTGCGCCAACAAAAGCAAGTTATACTTACCTCATCCAAATTCGCGTGGGTTGAGTTGAGGTCCTCCCAAGGCAAACCCCATTTACTGGAATCCAGCTTATCGGGTCGGTCCATAATGCTCAGGACTTCTTGATGAATCATTTCACAGATATCATCGACTGGAATAGGAACAAAACATTAGTTCATGTCCTCCGCAGCGAATGAGCAATCATCCTACTTGGTAGATCATTCTCGTCAAGTCCAAATGGGTTTTCAATTTCACCTCCAATAGCTTCCAGGCCGAGTAAGGTGAAGGCAGCCAACAACGTAACAGGGACTGCAGTAGATGTACTTAAAGCGCCGCTCGCAGAAGTTATGACATATGCAGTCAGCACTTACTGGTGCCCCATTTGTTGTCAACAACTAGTTGGAATGGCAGCGAGAGGAGATAAACAATTAGCGTCTGTTTCAAATGGATCGAGTAGGCGAAGGGCAAGGGCGTGTTGCGAATCCGCTCGAAGCCAGTGAAACACTCTATCATGGCATTCAACGAGTTGGTCATACAGCCTAGCTGCGACACGTCGATTTGACCATGCTCCTTTGCTTTCATGATGTACCCCTGATCATGTCTTCAATAAGGGCTAATGTTGTGGAAGCAAACTCGCTAGCTTGGCTACGTACCCCAAGCTGGAAGGAAATCTCTAGCGGCAGGTTTTTAATATCGGGTTGATTTTGGTTATCCATGGCAAACTCAGGTAGGTGACTGATAAAAGGATAGATGTCGTCATAGTGTAGGCCCAACTCATTACGTAGATAATGTTTCGTAGCGTGCATATATGCCACAAGTAGATTCATTGCCCCACGCTTCTCGAGAGCATCCTGCGCATTTTTGGCCGATACTCCAATCCAGATAAAGCGGGACATGTTGCGAACCTAATAGCGTGTCAGATCGTCGTGAATGAAAGCTTTACTCAAACCGATTCTCATACCTGGGTTTCCAATGTGCCCCAGAGACGACGACCCTCCCAGTATCGCTCGTATGCAGTGTTGTTTCGAAAAACCAGCAATAGACCCATCACCAAACTCACGATGGTAATGAGAAGAGTTGACTTGGGCAAAAATCCTTTCAAAAAGTTTACTTCGTCGACCATAAAGAACACCGTCCATATGGCACCCCAAGCCGTTATCAAGATGGCCGGGAAAAAGACTTTTGGAATTACGCTTCCGCTCAATCGAAACACTGAATGGACCATCAATGAGCGTGAGTGTGACTGAGACGAGCCATTGCTATTGTAAACAAACTCACAGTTTTGCGCCTGGTGATAGTAGTTTGACTGGTTTTTCACCTTTATTGGCTGCGTTGGCCGCCGTGGCGGGGGAGCTGGTCGTTGGCGACGAGTTTCGGGCATTTTCGATTGCTGTTCGTGAGCAAAAAGTCTGGAATGCTCACTGTGGATAAAAAGCAGTAGAGGAAAGAGTGGAGGGACGACAGGCATTGGTTCCGTTCCGCATTCGAGTGTACCGCAGTGCGCCGGATCCAAAAGTATCCAGCGATTGATGACTAACCAACGGGCGATCATTTGGTCAGATCTCCATCAGCAACTCGCCTCACTCATCCCGCCCCCTGGAATGCTGGCTTTAAGCCAAACCTTCAAAGGTCGGCTACTATCCAGACCTCTGGAGTCTCGAGTACGACATGGGATACATACCTCTGTTACCTCGCAGGGCCATGGGAAGGGACACCGACGAACTTCCACGACGATGAGATCACTCATAATGGGTTCTCCTGGTGAGTTTGACGTTGCATTTGCAGTATGCATTAAAGAAAATACCATTCAACCTTAAAAACGTAGGTGCCGGCAAGGTATACATCTGACAGTGCACTCGAACGCTGAAGGGTTTGTAATGCCCTACTCTTGTTTTCAGGGAACGCAAACGAAGCGCATAGCGCAAAGATTTGACATCATTACACTGTCCAGCGGTGATCTTCTTCGAAAGAATATTATGGAAGAGTCAGCTCTGGGACTGGAGGCTCGAGCCTACATTGAAGAGGGCGGTCTTGTGCCTGATGAACTAGTGGTGGAGTTGATCCTCAAGGAGCTTTCAACGTTGAAGGGAAAGGTGAAGGCCCGTTCACAGCGAGGTGTTACTGCAATTGTTCCTAATCTTGTATACTTGCTAGAGCTGGATGTTGGATGGTAGGCGACACTCACGCAATGGAACGTGGTGGGATATCTTTAAAAGGGCTTGCCTGCAGGGTTCCCTCGAACATTGAGTCAAGCTAAAATACTGGATGCGCATTTGAAAGAAGAGTCTCAGCCTCTAGATCTGGTACTAAATCTGGATGTTCCGGAAGGAGGTATGTTCTAATCTATTCATCGGTACATTTAAACTGCTGCTAAGTATTTGCCTATTACTAGTAATTCTGCAGCGTATAATAGGTATGTCTTATCCGCATGCGATCCAGCACGTCTTTGTACTGAGTTTCTTTTTCCCCCAGATCGATGGATTCATCCCGCTAGTGTAAGCAAAGGACTTGCTCATTGAAACGTATGCGTCTGACTTAACTGGGGATTTCAGGGAAGAACATACAACATGTCTTATAATCCCCCTAAGCGAGTAGGATTCGATGATGTTACAGGGGAACCGTTGGCTAAGCGACCGGATGACAACGTGGTGTGTGAGGAATCCGCTGCAATACGTACCTGTTGCTCAGCTGAATCTTTACCACTTGCAGGAAACATTCAAACATCGGCTGGATAAATATTACGAACTGACAAGGCCATTACTCAGTTATTATCAAGTTCAGGGTATTCTTCGAAACTTCCAAGGTTCTACATCTGATCAGTTGTATCCTCTAATTCAAGCGGAACTGGAGACTTATTTGAATTAACAACCACTCGCCATTTTTCGCGATCGGTGCTCGTAAATATTCCCTCTGAAGATTGAAGTCCCCCGAGGGAACAACTAGCGACGCACTGCATTGTTGATAATCCGTTTTCGCGCCAAAAGCAGTGGAATACATGTTGTAGTCCATATGTACATTATTAGCAAAAACTCTATATTACATTAAATTACGACCACCAGTGTATAGCGCGGTGAAGATCACCGATCTCGGGTTGGTTCATGAAAGCGCGTTTGTTTCATGCGAGTGCCAGTGGCACTTGACCTTAACCTGCTACTGCCACCTGGTGGTTTCCAAGCTGCTCTGTTGATATCCACCCCATTTGTAGCCGAGGAACTCGATGAAGGTGGACCCCGCTTTGACTCTGGCACAGTTCGGTGGACAGCATAACCGTTGCTTCGAGGTGGAGAATTCGAGGTAAACGTGCGCACTTTGCGATCCTCGTATCCCGACACCACGTCCTCTAGCCTATGAGAATGGTTAACTGTAAAAGTCATTGGCAGAACGGCAATAGCAGCACACTTACTTCTTCTCCCACTCCATGTCTAGTTGTTCCTTTCTCCTTCGCCATTCCATCTCCAACCTCTCCAAACCTTGTTGCTTGCTCCTCGCCAAATCATCTCGCATCGTTCTCAACGTGTCTAGATATTTGCCTTTCATTTTCTGCAGGCTCTCCTGAAGATCGCGCGTATTGCGGTGTTTTGCATCCAGCAACGCTTGATTATGCTCGAGAGCAGCTCGCGCCAAGGCATCTTTGAGCGAACTCACAGTATCCTATGCGCATGAGATATACCACGTTGAGCGACGGGATTTATATGGCTCCTCAAATGCAACACGTACCTCAAGTTCTTGTACACGATTCCGCCACATCTCACCGCGCTCATCTTTCTCTGTATATCTTCCAGAGCTACCGAGTGCCGAATACTTTATTTTCACCTCATTCACGAACGCCGCTTTCTCTGCGGCATATCGTTCAGCCAACTTTTCCTCGGATTTTGCATAATCTGCTTTTAGCTTCTGGATGGCAAGGTCATAGGCTTGCGCACACTGTTCCTTCAGCCGACTCGTGATGTGCAGTATCTCCTGTCGCTGTTGCGCCACCAATTTCATCCGCTCCTCCTCATTCCGTGACGCCGCTTCGGACATTGCCGTCTGATGTCGATCCATCATATTCTGCAACGCAGTCGCATGAGCAGCTTTCTGGGCAGACAGTTCCTCCGAATGCTCCCTTTCTACAGTTTCCCGAAATTGCCGTAGCTGAGTCGGGTAGTTTACCATAAGTTCATTCAGAGAGAGGTTTTTTGGAGATGAAGGGATGTTGGCGCGCGCGGTGAGCTCATGTTTTAGTGCGTCCGAACGTTTTCGCTCTCCATCCAGCTGACTCTGAACAGCGGAAAGCGTAGCTTCATAGCTACTTCTAATCTGTGAAATCTCTCTCTCCAAATGCTGCACCATGTCGGAATAACCGTCATACTGTTGACCAAAGTCCTCCCTATCAGGACGCCTCGATCTCGTGTACAGGCGTTCTTCCAGCTGAGCAAGGTCATCGTCGCGCTGCATCACTGCCTTTCGCAATCTGCTTATTTCGTTCTCGAGGCGTTCCTTATCATTGTGGAAATTGTTTTCCTGGATTCTCATTTCCTCCTTTAGCTTTCTCGAAAGCTCCTCTTTATCCACTGCCATTTCGCGACGAAGTTCTTTTAGTTGACGCTCCTTTTGCGCTGCGAGCTCCTTTTTTATGCTCAAAATATCCAGGTCCTTCTCCCGTTGCAAAGTACTGCGAATCGAGGCCATTTGATCCTGGGCTATGCGGGATTTTTCAAGCTCTTCTCTCACAGAAGCTAGATCCTGCTGCAACAGTTGGTTCTTCTCTGATTCTTCTTGCTATATGATATAAAATGCGTGTGACTGATGTTCACCATACAAAACTCTATATCGTCACTCACGCGAACGGCTCGCAGCTTTTGCTCGTATTCTGCGCGCAGATTGATTTCAAATTGTCTCTTATCGTCCATTGCAGCGTCTAGGAAAACGGTCACATCAATCGACCTCGTTACGGTGATTACGATAAAGTTACATTGGACTGTACCTAAATTAGCTTTTAGTTCCTCATTTTGCTGCAGAAGTCGCTCATTGAGAGCTCTGAGACTTTGACATTCATTACGGGCTTCGATAAGCATGTCTTGGAAAGGTGACGAGTCCGTCCCTCCAGCAATTCGCAGATGGGGCGTCGACGCCTCTTGATAGGGCGACTCTAGCGCGTGGGTTGCATGCTCCGGCTGTGACGGACTGTTATTTTCATCATGTTGAGTAAAAGACATTTGGTCCACGGTAGCTCCGAATGGGGAAGGAAAGGCTTTCAACTCAGGAGCGGCCATCCGTCCCTGGTGATGAGGTCGCGGAGTAGGGGATGGAGATATGTACCCAATATTGTCGTTGAAATGCTCATTTTCAGGTGACAGTACACCAAGAGAGCTCTCAGGGCTTTCAATATCCCGAGTCGCTAAAGAATGTTTGGCTGAAGCGGTATCGTAAGGACCTGGATCTTTATATTGGCTTTGCCTATTTTCTGAAGCTATACACGCAAGGAATAGATTTATTAGTCCCACCAATTTTGGTAGAAAGTAATCGTAAAGCTACTCACAAACGAGTGATTCTCCTCGCTGATTTTGGCCCCCAACCCCCACTGGCGTCGGGGTTCCCATCAAAGACGAATCCCAGGGTTCTGGCAACTGCGTTCGGATGTCCCTTCCATAATGTTTAGGAGATCCCTTTATAGCTTCATCGTAACGCACGTCCTCCGTGTCTCGTTCTAGGCCTGTAATCTCAAGATCCGTCAAGCCTTCCAGTTTGGAAAAATCTTGGTCATGCACATAATTTCCTTGTCCTTCATCATCAAGATCATCCAGTTCTGCATCCAAAAGCTCCAACGTAGGAGCGTTCAAATAATTTTGGGTACTGTATCCCTCGTCGGGCGGAGCGGTTGAGGTGGGTAGCTCGGAAGTGTATAGAGGCTCGTCGTGTTGGTCTTGCGGGAACTGTTCCTCTAAACTAATCTCCTCCTCCGATTGCTCTTCCTCATGTTTTATGTCAGTAGAGTGCGCGGTATGTCGCGGAACACTGTCGAATGCGTTTTGATGCCGGTCCATGAAGCCGTTCAATTGAGTGAATTCTTCATTATCCAATTCCTCTACAAGACGCTTGAACTCGTCGTCCACAAACTCAGAATCGTCTTCAGAAAATATCTGCTCTTCCTGAGCGGGAAACGGAGTCCCGTAGGGACCACGTTCGCTATTCTTCCAAGTTTTGGCTGGAGTGGTATTGCGGCCATTATCACTGAATTGCCGAGAATCTGGCCGATAGCCTGCCATGGCAATGGGAAACGGCGCATGTGCAGGACTTCCGTATGCGGTATTCGGTTGGTCACTGAATGCACGTCGTTGGGTAGACGAAGCATAAACTACGGTGTTGCTTGACCGGAAAGGGGTATGGGCCCCGCTGTTGGTCCGGCGGTTCAGGCCACCGTTAACGCTCTCGGTTGGTTGTAGTGGTGGGCCTTCTGGCACATTGCTTTGTGTGGAGGAACGAGGTGAAGAGCGAGCTGCGAGCATTGGCGACGTGGCATACTTTTTCCCGTCCCAAATATATCAAAGATCTCCGCCCTGGTAATGAAGTTATCAGCACGAACCACGGACAAAAAGGATGTCCGAGAACGGACGCGTCGTCCAGTTCTGCGTCCAGTTGCTCCTGCACCAACGCGACTTTCTTCTTTCAGATCTACATGCCACCAATCTTAACTCTCAAATTGAAAGACCGAGCCTTTCCAACGCTGGGAATGAATTCACCGATTACGAGCTCTTGATGGCTGGTTTCAATATGCTCAAGATTGTGGTGAAGATTGGCATGGTTATTTCGTCTGTTGACGACTTTCAGTCAGACAAGTTCACTTAAAATGATGACCTGGGAGGGAAACGATAAAACTGAAGATTACTTTCGGTTTTGGTGCATATTGACAGCTGTGGCGGTTATGGAAGACGCCGAGTGGGTCATTCTACTTAAAATTGAAAGCACGAGGACCAAGCCTACGGTATACGCAGACTTGATGGCTATGAACGGTCTTTGCCTCACAGCCATCCAAAATGATTGAGTCTAGTATGGAGAGGGTGCATGATATTACGAATCTGGATGAAGTCTGTCTCACATTGGAGACCAACAAATGGCCGATAGAGCCATTCTTTCCTTCAAGCCTTGATCGCTTGACACTCTCGCTGCCTGACGACCTTGCAATGTGGAATTTTCTAAACTGAGTGACCACAGAAATCCGCACTCGGCGAATTGATTCTCGTTAAAGGGATCTGCATGGTGATTCTCTAAGCTACAGGCACCTCCATCCAGTTTTATAATTCGTGGCGATACAGCCGCTACCGCTAAATCGCGAACGCCCTCCTAGACTTTCCTCTATACATGCAATACTGATATCTTCATTGATTATAGTTATTAGTGCCCTTCAAAAGTAGCAAAGGGGGAGAGATAGCTACAGGCGTAAATTACCTTTGGATATCCAGCAGCAGATGGCTACAGCAACCGGGATGTGACTAAGCACTGCGCCACGCCTATGTTGGGGGCAGCGACAAAACTCGTCTATCGACCATTACGGTAGTTCCTTCTCTTGAACCACCCGCCATCTCCTCGATCGTCCATCCCGGAGCAGCGAATTCATCATGGTATGTATCCATCCATCCATCCATCTTCACACCATTCGGCATCCCCGAGATGGTCTCCAATACGGAAGACAGTTTTTCGGTGGACCGTTGAATTGGTTGTTGCCCAGCTAGCATGTGTCAACATGCAATGCCGGACGCAACATGGGCCCTTTTAGGAGACCTTGTCCTAGTGACAAACTCCAATGACTTTAGGAGCTTCTCCCTCTTGAGGGAGACTCTGATGACCCAGATTTGGCCCAACTAACGGTTTGCCGTGCTCTTCTCCCTGTGATCGCCATTTTAGCCCAAAGCCGTCGGCAAGTCCAAGAAGCCCGCTCCCGCTCCTTACCCTGCCAAGGGTCAGGCCGTTGCTAAAAAGGCCAAGAACCCTTTGATTGAGAAGCGTTCCAGGAACTTTGCTATCGGTACGCTTTTGGTTTTTGGGAGAATGCCTTTTCGAGGGCAATTGTGGTTGACTATTGGTGCATGTGTAGGCCAGGACATTCAGCCCAAGCGTGACCTTAGCCGTTTCGTCAAGTGGCCCCAGTACGTGCGCCTTCAGCGCCAAAAGGCCATCCTCAAGCAGCGCTTGAAGGTTCCCCCAGCGATCAACCAGTTCACCAAGACCTTGGACAAGAACACTGGTGAGGATCCATGAGAAGCACCAGGGAAAACCCAACAGCAGTCGCTTACTTGTTTTTTCCAATGTTCAGCCACTCAGTTGTTCAAGCTCTTGAACAAGTACCGCCCTGAGTCCAAGCAGGAGAAGAAGACCCGTTTGACTACTGCTGCCGAGGCTGTTGCTGCTGGCAACAAGGTTGACCAAGGCAAGAAGCCCGTTGTCGTCAAGTACGGTATCAACCACATTACTGCTCTGGTTGAGGCCAAGAAGGCTCAGCTGGTTGTCATTGCTCACGATGTCGACCCCATTGAGGTGTGTGATATTGTTTTTGTCCAATTGGTGTGAGTTGTTGACATTGTTTGATTTTTTATTAGATTGTCATCTGGCTTCCTGCCCTTTGCCGCAAGATGGGTGTCCCATACTGCATTGTCAAGTCCAAGTCCCGGCTCGGTACTGTTGTCCACAAGAAGACCGCTACCGCTATTGCTTTGACCGAGGTGAAGCCCGAGGACAAGCACGAGCTTGCTGCCCTTGTTGGTGCTGTCAAGACCAACTACAATGACAAATTCGAGGAGATCCGCAAGACCTGGGGTGGTGGTATCATGGGTCAAAAGTCTAACAACAAGACTGCGGCCAAGGAGGCCAAGGCCGCCAAGGAGATCCGGGTGTAAGATGTTTTGTATAAGCATATCAAATATACAGATTCTTCACACCGAATATACCCCGTCTCTGGTTTTGCACCCTTAAGGAATTTCCGTGCAACTGATCAAAAATGATATGAAGTGATGTATTCGTGAACTGCTTTGAACGATTCTTTTTTCTGACAAACAGTGGCAATGGAAGGAATACAGAAAAAAATTCAAAATTGCGAAAACTAACTTTTGTACAACGAGTTTTGAACCATTCCCTATTTTTTGCTTGCAGAGATTCTGCAGCGGTGAAAAAATGGACTACATGCGTAACATGATGAATGCGGTGTTCAGGCAACCGCCGCCAGCCTCTGCGGCTCCACCAATCCCAAGTCCTGATCGACAACAAGCTGTTCAACCTTGCAACCATTGCCGACTCCAGCCCGTCCACCGACAGCTTCCCAATCCTTTTCCATTTTCAAACCGCGTTCGTGCCAGATCGTGTCCAGAGCATCCACGAGCACATCCATCAGTTCCGGGTGGTGACCTGGAGTCGGGGTAATCCGCAGCCTCTCCTCACCAACAGACACGGTGGGATAATTGATGGACTGCACGTAAATCTTGTACTTGTACAACAGCTCGTCTGACACTGACTTTGCAGTCTCGGCATCACCCACCAACACTGGGACAATGTGACTCGGGTTCGGGACCACGGGAATGCCAATCTCTCCAAGACGAGATTTCAAGGCACGGGTATTGAGCTGCTGGCCAATACGCTCCTTTTGGGATTCTTTGAGGTACCGAATAGAGGTGAGAGCACCAGAAACAATGGCAGGGGGGAGGGAGGTAGTGAAGATGAAGCCAGGTGCGTAACTACGAATCATGTCAACCAGGGGTGATGAACCAGCTAGAAGAGATACCACATGTTAGCAATCCACATATATAGAAATGGGACGCTGTCATTGCGCTACTCACCGATATACCCGCCAACAACGCCGTAAGCTTTGCCAAGGGTTCCAGTGATAATGTCGATGTCATCCATGGCATCGATATATTCTGCAACACCTCCGCCGGTGGCGCCGTACATACCCACAGCGTGAACCTCATCGAGGAAAGTGATGGCATTGTATTTTTTGGCAAGAGCAATAATCTCTTTGATGGGTCCAATCGAACCGCACATGGAATAGACTGATTCAAAAGCAATAATCTTGGGTGCATTGATGTCAACCTGCTGGAGTAGCGACTCCAAGTGGGCTACATCGTTGTGACGGAAAATCTTCTTTTGAGCGCCAGAGTGGCGAATACCTTGAATCATTGATGCGTGGTTCGACGAGTCGGAAAAGATTACACAGCCAGGCATCTTGCCCGCCAATGTGGACAGCGTAGCGTCATTGGCAACGAAACAAGAGGAGAATACAAGAGCAGCTGGCTTTCTGTGAAGGGATGCCAACTCTTGCTCCAAGCTCAAGTGAAGTTGGGCATTTCCGGCAATGTTCCTGGTACCTCCGGCACCAGCACCGTACTTGTCCAATGTAGCTCTGAAAAGGACACCTTGGTAAGTATGCACAATGATATTCCAAAAATGGCAACGAGTAACTTACTTCATACTGTCCACTACCACCGGGTGTTTGCTCATACCAAGATAATCATTCGAGCACCAAACGGTAACGTGTTCGCCGGTACCCGTATGAGCAGTAGGGAAAAGCTGAGCCAAACGGTTAATGTTGTTAAAGTAACGGTAGCTCTTGTCCTTGTGCTTCTTGTCCAATTCATGCTGATAAAAGGACTCATAGTCAAAAGGCTTGGTGGCACCTTGCACCGGAGCGTGTTTCTCAGTTCGAGCCTGCTTGTGCTGAACAGGGCACCGAGGAGCCGCGGAAGCGGACTGAGGGTTAAGGAACGTCGGGGGCTGAGCACGGGGAGGGACAGCCGAGATGCCATCGACGACAGCAGCATAAGGGCAGACAGACGACGAATGCATCGACCTTGCGCCATTCTTTTTGGACTGAACGGCGATAGCTTTGGACATTACGGGGCATTGTTGCGCGGTGGCAAACAAGGCAGTCGTGGGTTTACCCGATGTCGTGCGCACAGGGACGGTAGAGAGTTTCCTCAAAGCTGGGACCGGAGTGCGAGCAAGGAAGGGGCACGCCCTGGAAACGTTGGAGAGAAGTGCCTCCATTGTATGTCGAGATGCCAAAGAACGAAAAAAAACTAGAGAATCACACAAGAATCGAGATCAGACCAAGCCCAAGCAAACAATTGCCAGAGCAAACGAGTAATATACATACACAAGGTGCTAGAACGACAGACTCCGAGAAAGGTGCAAAGTGAACGAACCCGTTCAAAAGAGCAAATGTGCAAAAGTTGAAAGAAACGAGGCCAGCGATGGAAATGGAGATGGAGCGTAGAAACGACCTCTTTTTGTGTGTGTGTGTGCGTGGGAAATTCGCCCCCCCTCCAACACCTGGGTTGTCACTTGGATACCAAAGGGAATTTCCCCGCTTGAAACAAAAAACAACAAACGCGGCGTGAGAAAATCGGCTGATTGGATGTGTACTACATCAAAGATGTTTATTTACCCATTTTAGGAAATTCATTCATCATTGATGGAGAGCCGGTTTTACTTTCACTGCAACCGGCTTGTTTAATGAATATTACGAATATTCTGAATATGGTTACTTGCATTAAAGGCATTTTAACCATAGATGGTGGTAGTTGAAATCTTGTGTATTGATGGGATTTTCAATGTGCCAAGCAGTGACAACAGCCTTTGGATAGTTGGCAAATGGACAACAAAAAAGGACAAGGTTGAGCCGCAATGCAAAGGAGGAGTGGATGCCAAGAGCAGAGCGGAATCGCATGGGTAGGACCAAAAGTCTTACTGCGCAAACGTTCCCATTTGAATGGCTTCAAGGTGTTGTTTAGAGAGAACGAATGCCCAGGATTTGATGGCAGCAAAAGGGGTCTTGGCTTTTTGAGTGGTGTGGGTGGGTGGTGCCTAAAGTTGGGGAGTTCGAATCCCAGCACCCGCATTTGCAAGGGTCCAATCGTTGCTTTTTTGTTAAAACCACACAAGAAAGGGGGACCGCCGCGCGTGGCCCCCGAAAATGTTTCAGTTGCGGTCGTTTGTTTTGGCCAAAGCTTGCTCTTTCCTTCCTCCCGCTCTGGACATGGAGTGATCTCTTTTTTTTTTTTTTTCTTTTTACAGTTTACTTGCCATTTGCGTTGAGATTGTGAACAGGAGTTCGACTGGCGCATATTCGGTCGTGAAATAGATTCCGTACTCGCACGACTCCCACAAGCACGCTGGCAACGAACAATGTATTCGTCCCTGTCACTTTTCATAAACTTGGCCATCCTCCTTCTCCCCTTTGCCAACGCAGCCTGTACAGACGTCTCTACAACAGCCGTCTGCAGAAATTTTGCGACTAGTAGCGGTTTGCAGATCCAAACGGACGGTGCAAATAGCGCCGGGTTGTCGACTGTAAAGAATGGAGTTGACTTTGACAACGTCCTGGGTGCTTTCACATCGATCCTGCCTCCCGAATTGGGCTGTCAGAATCTGACAGAGATGATGGTGAGAAGCAAAGTGCCACTCTTTCGATTTGCATTGAGCTATCAGTGCCAAGAAGCTCTCCTACAATCGAGTTGCCCCGCGCAAAACGGGACAGCCAGACCCGTCCGACTGTGTCGGAACACGTGCAATACGTTCCGGGATGACATGATTGGGGTGGGATTCAACTCTGTTTGCGGGCAAAGCAGTACGGCGAATGCAGCGCGAGAAGCATGGCGAAAGAGAGTGGGAGATGTCTGCTCCCAATTGACGGATGAGCTTGGATGCCTGATGGCCGTAGATGTCGAAAGGAATAACTGCGGCTACGGGAATACAGAGAACGGCGTCAAGCAAGCTAAAATGACTTGCCAGGACAGACAATCGGATTGTTGTGCAGTGGAATTAAAAGTGGTTGACGTCAAATCTGCGGAACAGACCGCCAAGGACGACGCATCCGACAAACTTCCATTGTTCGCGGGTATATCGGGGGGATTCTTCTTTGGGATCATTGCACTTGCAGTGTCAATACTGAGGTGGACAGAATCGCGAGGGGGTGGAACGAGTAACAAGGCTAGAGCATCTATCCATACTGAGCGAGCGGCAGCAGGCGCACGGGCTAGTGGAATGTGGCCCACTTCGTCCCCCGTTCCCAACATGAGACCTTTCGGGGAGGACGGACTCCGATCGCTACCTCCCACATCTTATGCGGACGACACACTCCGCTCTCCCGCACCTTATGCGGACGACACACTTCGTTCACTACCCCCCACATCTTACGATGACGACACACTCCGCTCTCTACCCCCTAAACCAAACCAGATCATCATCACCAATCTCAAAGCCCCGTCACCCGCTTACGTCCCCTCCCAACAAGCGCCGCCATCCTCCCGTCCACCAACAGAGTCATACGCAAAACGAACACAATCTGTTGCATCTCGGTACTCGATGCGCACGGATTCGCATACGATGACGAGAAATGGCAATCCAAAGATACAAGATTTTTATCGGGCGGTCGTCACGGAGTCATACGACCCATTAGAGGTCGACGAGGTTTTGTTGAATGTCGGTGATATTGTGCATGTGCATAAAGTTTTTGATGATGGTAAGGCATACTGCTTTTGCTCTGGTTAGAGGTTTTTTTCTTACTAATTTTTGAATGGGCAGGCTGGGCATACGGCGTAAATACGAATACAGGACAAACCGGCGTTTTCCCACATGTTTGTTTGCAAACATTGTGAAGCTCTGTTACATACGTAGCTAGAATTACTGTAGAGCACATCAGTGTAGAATCTGTACGTAGGGAGCTGGTCTCTTTTGTTTTCATATTGTTTTTTTTTTTTTTTGCCGTTTTCTATTAGTATGGTGTGATCCATAGATCTTAGAACTTTCTTTTGCTAGATTTGTAAGATATAGTTTGTACATGTCCTTGTTTGCATAAAAGTGGATCGTTTAGATACATGGTAGCATTCTGAACGTCTTGGAGACTCATTTTTTGCGTCTGTTATTGTCTTGCCAAAAAGGTATACTTTTCGACATTTTACAACAGGCAACAAAGAGAGAACAAAATGTTTGACCGCGGCACAACCGACAAGAC
Source organism: Spizellomyces punctatus DAOM BR117 (assembly GCF_000182565.1). Taxonomy (NCBI): domain Eukaryota; kingdom Fungi; phylum Chytridiomycota; class Chytridiomycetes; order Spizellomycetales; family Spizellomycetaceae; genus Spizellomyces; species Spizellomyces punctatus. Next base: position 539,669 of record NW_015971549.1, read on the forward strand.
AATCCCAAAGTGCATCTGTGGTTGTTATAAAGGTCCGTTCTATTCTTCGCACCTGTAGAAAGAATGTACCATGGCCACTCAATTGTAGTGAGGGTGTACAGGGTAAATGGTGCGGGAGGGATTTGATCGTTATGTCTAACGCACTGGCCGGTTTCATCCCCTTTGGGTTTTGCTTATAGGGTTGCAGGTGAAAGCGGACAGTGGGCATGACAGACCCATTGCATTGGCACATGGGGCCCAAGGAAAGAAGGAACAGGGCATCCCGAATTGAACGGGATTTTATTTCTTGCAATGGGGTCACGTGGTTGTGGTTCAAATGCTGACTACTGGCTGACGAGATCCGATGGTTGATTGCAGCATGTTAAAATTGCAGTTTACAATGTACTTTCAAGTCTAATCCGAACAGGACCTTTGAAGCGTCGGGACACTATCTATTGCAATCAGAACATACTTGCTAATCACAAACATATCTACAAACAGCCACATTTCAAACCCTCCCATATCCAAACATTCCCGGCCCAGCAACCCATCCCCCACTAATCACACAATCCTTCTTGTGCACGCCAGCATGCGCCATCATACACTCTTCGGTACAATACCAAACCAGTACGCCGCTCGAGGCGCATATCTCACACTTAATGGGCTCGGACACTGAGCTCATGCAACAAAACGTACATTGGACACGAAGATTCACCCTTGAGCGGCGGGAGAGGAGCATACGAGGTTTGGAAGGTTTTTTGGTGGGTAACTTGGGGGAGGGTGCGAGAGGGAGGAGACGTTTGAGAGCGGCGGATGAGTATACGGTTTGAAGAAAGGGCTCGATAGTCGGGATGCAGGGTGAAAGTGACTGGACGTTTTTTCGGGAATTGTCGAGGTCAATAAGAAAGGGCCGACTTAGAGAGTGGGTTTCCAGGAGAGTGTGCGCGATGGGTTCTTGTCGTCGTTCGACTTGGACGATAGCAAGCTGGTGTGGATCAGAGTCAGGACCAATAATCGCTTGCCCAGACGGATCATCCGGTGAACATACCTGGAGGGCTACGACCCGTGCAAAATTTGTGTCATTGTCTGCCAACGCACGCTCGAGTGCCACTGTGAGGTACTCTACAGCTTCCTCCAACAGCTCCCGGATGCTTACTACTCCCTCTGCCTGCAGAACATTGCCGGTGCCTGGGACTGCCACTGCTACTGGAGGACTGGACGCGTCGTCAGATCCACCCGCAAGATCAAGAGCGTAGCCGTAAGCCAATGAACCAGCTGCCAGAAAAAGTCGTGCGTCCCGCGCAGACTCTGATGGGTCGAGAGATTTGTTGGGTTGGTCTTGCTCGAGCTGTCGAGCGATCTTGATCACTGCGCGAGCATGATTTAAAAGTTCGCAGTTGGGATAGTGCAGGGATCTGCCGCATTCTGTGAGATGAGAGCGGATGGATCTGTCAATGAACCATGATGAGGATGACTTGCACACGATTATCCAGTAAAAGGCGGGGGACTCACTTGAGCAAGAGCGGATCGACTTGAAGTTCTCGGTCAACTTTACCAAAAGGCCACTCGACTTGCAATAAATCGATGGTCCTCAACCACGCAGCATACGCACCATCCAGATCCCCAAATGCTTGTAGCGCTCGCCCCAACGCTTCTTGTGCGAGTATGTGGGATTCGGGATCGGCACATGCTGACGGATCGACGCTGGCACCCTCGTCTTGAGCCTGCCGAACGGCTTCCACAAGAGCGACTTCGTGTAGAGTCACCCATCTTGTAGCCAATTCGACAGCGAGCTCAGTACAATCTGACAATGCCAAAGCGTCATCGATTGCATGCAGGAACACCTTCCGATGCTCACTTATCGAAAGCGGGATGTGCGATAGATGGGAGACGTTGAATTTGAGGCGGTCAAATGCAAATGTCGCACACAGATGCATGTGCAGGCCGTGACGGGCGTTCCCGGCTTTTGTCATGACGATACCCAGCGCCTGTGCTATGCGTGCGACACTTGCTACCGCGCTGGCATGTTCCGCGTCGACTATCATGCCACGTGGGAGAATGCTATCAAGCACCTTGTCATCGTCGTCACCTGGCCTCTCGGGGTGATGGGTGATCCACCTTGTCAGTCCAATGCCAGCGTCCAACGCAAAGAGTGCTCCAAAAAGGGCTTCAATCCCGTCCAGCGGGTTCCCCAGAGCACATTTCAGACGCGCAGCGTGATAAAGCGCGTCTGCGTAGATCCATGTTGCGTCTGGCGGAGGGTGAAGGCTGTAAACCCAGTCTGCAAGAGGTTCTAGCGAAGCGTCATTGCTGCTGACAGTGGACAAGAGACAGGATGCTTCTGACAGAAGGGACGCTGTGTTCTCTAGAGGATCTTGAATGCGTTCCAAAATGGTCCTTGATGGGGCTGCCAACATGTCTTCATTTCTCGTTTTACTTTTCAGCCCACCTAACCCTCAAGCTTTTGCTTTCCAACAATCAATCATCAAAGATATCCATCACACACACATCACACACGCATGGTTGAACACACACATGAAAAAATCTATCTGTCCCATTATCCCCCAGCGAGATTCGAACCGTGGAACTCCATACCTGAAAGGTTAAATGCAACACGTGCCAAGTATCGATAAGATATTCTGAAACACAGCCACAAGTTTAGCCGCATGGGCGCCTCGAGTCACACATACGGCCAAACTTTATTGGGGGATCCAATCTAAAACAAAACTCTAACGGGCTTTGAGGATCTTGTTTACGACGGCCCATGGATTTACAGATAGTTGGGTTGCAGTAAATGACATGTAAATATCCGATGCATGATAGAAACCAAGGGATATCCCCCAATGTAAATAAATCATCGGAAGATAAAAATAGTGACATTTGCCAAGATATCTTCTATTTTGAGTGACGACAGACTGACGGTAAAGGAGACAAGACAAGTGAAAAATGCGGCTCGGCCGTTTGATTTTTGACGCGTTTTTGTCACCGCTTCTGGGAGGCTTTCGGCGTGCTTTTGCGCCCTTTGGGTGCATTTGCGCAGCATGCATTGGCAAACGAGATTTCTTGTATAAATAGAGCATCCATCGTTCTCCCCAATTTTTTCATTGACACTCGGCAAGCAACAAGCAAAGCAGCAAAGCAAGCAGCTCAAGCAACAAGAACATTCAAACACACACACACTCTCTCTAATCAACATGAAGGCTCTCATTCTCGTCGGTGGTTTCGGCACTCGTCTTCGCCCCCTCACCTTCTCCAAGCCAAAGCCGCTGGTCGACTTTGCAAACCGCCCCATGATCCTTCACCAGATTGAGGCACTCGCCAAAGTTGGAGTCACAGACATTGTCTTGGCAGTCAACTACCAGCCACAAACCATGGTCGATGCCATGGAAAAAGTCGAACACGAGTTCAACGTCAAGATTCACTTTTCCATTGAGACAGAGCCTCTTGGAACTGCTGGTCCATTGGCTCTCGCTCGCGATGTGTTGAACAAGGACGATTCCGCATTTTTCGTTCTCAACTCGGACGTCATTTGCGAGTTTCCCTTCAAGGAAATGTTGGACTTTCACAAATCCCACGGCTGCGAGGGCACGCTCATGACAACTCCCGTTGACGATCCTTCCAAATACGGTGTTGTCGTACTCAAGGAATCCACATCACAGATTGACCGATTCGTAGAAAAGCCAAAAGAATTCGTCGGAGACTGCATCAACGCCGGAATCTACATCTTCAACCCATCCATCCTTAACCGCATCGAGCCCAAACCCACTTCCATCGAAAAGGAAATATTCCCACACATGGCCCGCGACGGTCAATTGCACGCCATGCCCCTCAAGGGATTCTGGGCCGATGTCGGTCAACCAAAAGACTTTCTCACAGGAACCGCACTCTACCTCAACTCCTTGGCATCACACACCCCCGAGACACTTGCATCCGGTCCACAAATCGTCGGCAACGTCCTTATTCACCCATCCGCAACAATTGGTGCCGGATGCAAGATTGGCCCCAACGTTGTTCTCGGACCCAACACCATTATTGGCGACGGTGTCCGTCTCTCCGACGCTGTCATCATGGACGGCTCCCGCGTAAAGGACAATGCCTTGATTCGCGACTCGATCGTCGGCTGGTCATCTTCCGTTGGACGGTGGTCCCGATTGGAGCGAGTGACCGTCCTCGGTGAGGATGTGCACGTCTCCGATGAAGTCTATGTCAATGGAGCTTGCGTCCTACCCCACAAAAGCGTCGGCGCCAACATCCTCGAGCCAAAGATTGTCATGTAAAACAAACCATCTACTCGTCGTCTCCTTTCTCTTCTATATATATATATATCTCTCTTGTGTGTTGTGTTCTCTATCCTAAGTATATAGTATGAGGATGGGGGGCATGTTTATTATACATATGGGCGCTGTCTGTGTGTGTTTAGTGTGTTTATCCTAATAGGCCGCTAATATATAATATCGAAAGGCAATTTTCGCATGACAGTTATTGCAAACTCTGCAAGTGAGTCTCAGAAGCCACGGGAATCGCTATCACGTGGGTATTATACCCACGTGACGACAACTTTGAAATAAGCCTCTAGTTTCAAACCATCTTTATACAGTCCAATCCCACATGATAAAAAGCATGTACATGCCCAAACTCATACCCAAAACCTCTCCAACAAATCTCCCAACTAACCTCCACGTCCTGGCATCAACCTTCCACCTCTCCCCAACGTTGCTCCGTCGTCGTGGGAGCCCACTCAGCTGATTATACCCAAACAAAGGAATCTCAACGTAGGATACCGATTTTCGGCGTATTTGATAGGCAGAGTACGGAATGAGGAGGAGAAATGTTAAGATGGCGAGAAAAATGTACCAAATGTAAATACGTAGTTGAGGTGCAAGTGTACAGGCCTGGAGGGTGGGGCTTCCTGCTTGGGGAAGGGTTAGGAGCGCAAAGCCGGGGTAGTGATTGCCCTTTGTGATACAAGTATGTAAGAAAAAGCACAGAAAACCAATAAAGAGTGAAAAAACAAACCTGCATCCAAGAAAACGTTGCAATGGTATGCTATCGTTTCATTCAAAACATTAGCCTAATCGCCTCAATAAAATTTATAAAAGATGGACATGGAAACGGACCTCGATGCTCTCCACACCGCCAACTCGATGAGTATATTCGCCTAAAAGAGAAAACGCTCAGCATCCATCCCACATATCAGCAATCACATCCGAATAACATACACCAATCGTGATCGTCTCCGGATAACACGATACTGGGTCGAATCTTTGTCAAAATTTCCTCAGAAAGAGTCTCTACAACTAGGTCTGATTCGAGCCCGTTAGTATCGCATGTCAGGCAACACTAGACAATATCATACTTTGGTATTGATAGCCCGCGCCTTGATGTATTACGGGGTGTCGTCGTCCTGGGCCGCATCCGGCGTCGTGGGAGCGAAAGAGTGGGATGTGTGTCAATAGTACACGGGATTTTTGGGAGGGATCTTGTATCTTTCTAAGTACATGGCGACAAGAATGTGTTTAAATAATTGGTCAAGCTTTACCTTTGAAAGAATCCAAAAATGTGCGGGCTTTGTCGTAATGTATTGGGCCGGGGGTTCCGCTCAGGCTAACAGTGTCCAGAGCAACTACAGTAAAGTTGGCAAGGTCGACAGCGTAGTTGGGTTCGCCAAATGTTTTGCGAAAGCGGGCGTAGGCGTCTGGGAGGACTGACATGGGTCCCGTCAACCATGGATGGGAAAGACGTACACCTCCACTAAGGATCACTTACCTTTATTGCCAAACCCTATATCGTGGTTCCCTGCCACCCACAATACCCGCGTCTTTGGACTTCGTATCCAGAATACTCTGCGCACCCTTTGTAGCTCTTCTTCGAAACTGGCCACCCAACTGTTACTTTTATGACCATGACGGGGAACTTTCAAGAAATTAAAACTTACACCTGATCATCCGCCCATTCCCGCCCTCCATCCATGATATCCCCCAAGAAAACCACTACATCGGGCTCCAATTTCGATTGAAGGACCTTAAAGTTCCGCTTCATGTACAGATCAGAGTAGAACTGGGTCAAGGCGAGGCCCAGTCCCTAACAGATAGAAAAGAGTGAAAACTGAGCGGTGGGCCAACAATTATATGGTCGGCTGGATGCTGGAGATCATGACTTACGGATTGGGAATAAGAATATGCATCGGTCAACTGTGGATCTGCAATAACGACCACTCGTATTGGGTTCGCTCCATCCTGTTTGTAACCCCCTCACATCATCAGCCCAACTTTCTCACAAACGATCAGCCATGAACCCGTCTAACCTGATCACTAGCCGGCCAAGAACACCGCCCGATATACGCCCTCGATAACCAAACTTCGCAGACAAAGACGTTTACAATCCATAATAGGACAAACGGGTTATAGATACTGAGACGGATGAGGTTTCTGGATACGGAGAGGAAGGCGCGATACATGTTGCGGGTTTTGGGTCTCCTAATAATGTAAAGGGATTAGCGACCTGTCGTGGAAAAACATGCCTTATAGTGTCATGTTACTTACATCCCGGCACTTCGCCGTCGTTTAAGTCGTTGGGCTTCATAAAAATCGCTGGACATGTGCTGCTCACTACCAAACAAGCCGGTCGTGATCAGATCCCCCCCTCCCAGATCGTACAATACCCAGGGTCAGTAAACCGTCAAAAAGTTCCATAAACTCGTCTCAGTTCCTGCTCCAAAGCCGTAATCACGTGACAGACGCGGTTGATGTCAACAAGGAATTGACCTTTCACTCCGCCTTTGACCAAGCTTCCTTTTCCTCAAACATGAGCGCCATCCATTGCTTCTTCTGCGGAGGGAAGGACTGTAAATGGGAAAACTGGAAATTATGGGCTGAAAAAACGAAAAACAACGCCATTGATGGATTATATTCAAATTGGTAATTCATTCTAGAGTTTTAATCCAACCATCACCTCACTCACGCAAGTTTTCTTGACACTGAAAGGATAACAGAAAATATCCTAGCCATGCAGCGCCCTTCCACTCGTCTCATATCTGAATACAATCTCACCAGCAAGTTCCGACAACTGGGCATTGGGTCCATCTTCAATTTGGAAGAGTTTGGCGAGCATGCGAGTTGTGGTGATGGTATTGAGCTTACGAGTGGGTTCAGTTACCTTCCCGAAGTATGGATGGATGCTGGAGGTAAATATTTGCTGTTTGCTATCAAGAGTTCTGATTGTTGAGTACGAGTGTGTTGATTGATCTATCGTACGCAGCGTTTTACTATAACTTTGGATGGTAAGTAATCCCCATTGCTCTGTAAGCTTTGCATTCCGCACTTCTAACTTTTTGAAAAGGCAAGACATGGTATTCATGATCCATGCCTTGCTACTTTTTGCATCTCATCCTGACCGTCGTGCATAGAACGTGCCTGACTTTAGCCACATGCTCAGTATCGCTCAAGTCATGGCCTACGCGCTCGAGGAAGGACAAAAAGTCGGTCTGGAATGCTGATCATATACTCATTGATAGTATCCTCTAGACCCTTATTCACTCCCACGTACTTTTGATTAGATTGCGGTGCATTGTCATGCTGGCCTAGGTATTTAACATTGTCCAAACTCACATGTGAGAATGAACGTCTGATGTTTATTGATGTAGGAAGAACGGGACTGGCAATTGCCTGTTACCTTGTTTATGGACTGAACATGGACGGGAATAAGGCAAGTATGAATTGAAATGCAGTTCACAAACTTTTTAAAAAACTCATTGTAATCTCAATAGGCCATCGAACTCGTCCGGAAACAAAGGTATTTCATTGCAACGACGCCCAACCATGATTGTGGTTGATGCGAAGCCTCCAAAAGACCTCTTTCAGTCCAAACCCGTAAACAGGCTCTCTTTGTCCTGCAATTTGAAGAATACATCAAACCATTCAAAGTCTATTTTCCGGGGATATGCTCCAAATCTCCCACCGAGTACTCGAGCGTCAGTTTAATAACCTTTGAAACGTTTTTGGAGAATCAGCGTCGGTATTTTCATGGCAAGGAGCAGAGGCAGTTGAGATTTGTTCCAAAGGTGTGTACTTTCCCAACGACGTGCTGGGTTTCAAAGTTGGGAATGTGACATTGACCTGGAAGTTTTGGTAACAGGTGATATGGGCGATCGTGGAAAAGTTGACCGAGATGTGCGAGAAGGAGGATATGGCGACGAAGGTGGTGGATGCGTTTAGGTATTTTGAGGGATTGGCAGTGGTGCCGGAAAAGATGATTGATCTCCAGGTAAACGTTCAAACCTAACCATATCTCGCCAGTTATTCGATATCTAACATCCCCAATCTTGCATCAAAGGCAGAAATCAATTCTGGAAACTGGTCAATAGTCAAGTCGTTCACTGATGCGATTCCTCTCGTTCACACGCTCCTATATTGGATTACATCTCTGAAGGTACCGGTCATGTTTCCTCTATCAATGTCGTTTCACTGCACTCAATGTCAGACAGGATCCTCTCGTACTATCCACCCACTTGGCATCCCTTCAAACCAGTGACCACCTTACGCTCCTGCATCAAATGGACAAAGGAACTCTCTACACACTAAACACCCTTCTCAACCCATTTCGAAACGTATGTACCCAGTAAATCTTGCATTCGCTCAACGCAATCCCACCTTGACATTTTTTCCTCAACCAGATCAACACCTCGTCCTCCACTCTCCGCGAAGTATTTACATCGCTCGCCGTCATCACAACCCATCACAGAACATCTCTCAAATACCCTTTCAAACCGCAGTTAATCTACGCCAAAGACATTTTACCCCCGCTTCATGGGCAGAAAAACTCAAAAGCCCGAAGTAGACAAGCATCTGAACGGCCTGTTGAGATTGTACCCACGCAGAATGAGGATCCGGGTGTCTTGATGGTTGATAAAAGCGAGCTGGAGCCTTTAATCGCATTTCTAAAATATTTGTATGAAAATTGTCGGGCGGGTGCCGATGGGCGTCCTTTGTCGGAGGACGTGGATGCGGGTGGTGATGAAGGCGAGGAAGATCAGATGAGTGGTATTGGGCCGGCGGCATTGGTTCAAGAGTCAGCGGCGGCGGGGAGGGACGTGCGGACTTTACAGGTGAATCCATTTTCAACTGCTTCTATTACTCTTTTGCAATATCGACTAACATGACGTCCTCGAACATTCCAGTTGACACCCATGACAAGCACACCCTCTCTTACCGCCCTCCCCTCCTCCCCACTCACATCTCAACCCCCGCAGACACCCCACCCATCAACTTATTGGGCTAGCATCCTCATCCTCCTGGACACGCTGGCAGAAGCAAAAGCTTTCAGCGAACCCACCAGTCACAGTTTGCGTAAACTGTGTTTGCAAAAGTACCAGGGGATTGAGATTGCTTATGAAGCGTACGGTCGTGAGGAGGTTGGGGAGGCGGAAGGGTTCAAGAGGTTTATAAGGGCTCTGACGGATTTGGTCGAATGTTAGTTTCTGGGTGAATTGTAGCTTTGTTATAAAGGTAGATGATGGGCAATGCATATCACATATAGAATAGATGCAAACGCAGTATTATGTGCTTTTGGTTTTGGGTAGTATGTTCCGTTTTCGCCCTTTTCGTTGGAATTCAGTAAGGCGTCCCGCCGAAACCTGGTGAGTTTCCCACAGTGGTTCAAACGCCTTGCTGATTCTCGGCAACCCGCTCAAGTATGGCAAGGGTGGTTGACAAATTTCCAGCCTACCAAGGCATATCCACTACACTATTCACGCTAGTCGTGCTATTCTATAAATACAATGACAAATCTAACGCCATGGGCTAATATACAAACTATTTACCATCGCTACTTCTTTCTCTGCGCTTTCCACTTATATACCGGCAACCCCTGCTGATCCACCCCAACCTTCTTCTTGGCACCTTTTCCCATCAAATTCTTTTGTAACTCCATCTCCAATTGAGCTTTCCGCAATTGTTCCTCACGAGCAAGACGGGATGACAGTTCCCGATAGGAACTTTCACGCTGCTTGTCCAGCTTTTTTTGGGTTTTTGGATCGGGTAGGGATATATCGGCCGTTTTGAGCATGGCAGTTGTGGGCCGGTTGAATTTTCGATGGAGGAGCTCGGCGGGGGTGTCAAAGTAGGTTGATGGATCAAAGGCTTTGGCTGGACAATTGAAAAGTGTTGATTTAGTATTACGTCCAATGAACGTAGAACCCTCAAACCAAACACACCTTCCGCCTCATCATCCACAAAAATCGTATGTCTTGGTTTCGACTTTACTCTTGGCTCACTTTCACCCTCTCCATCACTCTCATCCCCCAATTCCATCCCGTCTTCCTCCTCCTCTTCCTCCTCCTCCTCACCTTCCAACATGTGTAGTCGATCCTTTAACCTCTCAATCTTCTTCCCATTGATACTCCTTTGATAATTTACATAGTTCTGATCCTGCGTCTTTAACAATCGCAAGAAATCATGCTCAAATTTCTCTTGTCGTTCCACAATATGTACACCCTTCTTGGTTTTTGCATTGATCATGCCAAAGTAGAACTCATCAGGATTCCGGAAGGCGGCCTTTTGACGGAGTGTTTTGAGAGCATTTTGCTTTTTGTGGTAGTCTCGGGCTCGGAGGACATAGTCTTTGTGTTTTTCGAGGAGACCTAACCGTTCTCGGGAGGCGAGTTGGCCTCTCTCCCGGTGGTTTCTTCGTTGAACGGCGTTGCGGAGGGAGGACATGGTGGTGAGTGGCGGGTGCTAGAGTCGATATGCCTATTCAAAATATCTGTGGTGCAAGTCTGAGTAAAGGCAATGAACAAAAGCTTTGCTGATCTATACCACAGATCACCTGGAATAAAAAGTCAAAAGAGGATGAACCAAAAGAAAGCAATTGAGGGAGAATGGCACGTGTTTTACGCCCACGTGATATCATTCGTACAAGGCGACTTTTCTATTTTCTAGGGCTACCTACTTTAATAAACACAGAGCACAAACTACATAAAAAACCAAAAACAGCTAGATACAGAGTAAATGTCAATATAACAAGACACACAGAATAACTGTCATTTATAAATGGCATAAAATCAGGATGATGACTGCGGCGCGAGGATTGTCATTGGGAAGGCACCGTGTTGCCCAGTACGGAGATTTGTCCCTGTACACCAGCCGTCACTGAAGGCTTGGCTAGAGAATTCAAAAAGAAAAACTGAGACATGTATTCTCTTTTCAAGTAATAAGTGGATAACAACAATTACCTTATGACAACAGCATCACCAGGAATGATGACAATCTCATCAGGCTGTGAAGGCTTGAAGGCCATGGTAGCAACTCTCTTTTGGCCCAAGTCTTGCGACAGGTGCTTAGAGTCTGGAGCAGCTACAGGCGTACTGGAATCACCTTGACTGCCGTCGTCAGATCGAGCGAACGTCTGGTAGGCTGGCAAAGTCTCGTAAGGAGGGCCATGGGAGGATCCACTGGCAGTAGCTGCCTCTGCTGCTGCTTCCGCTGCCTTGTACACAAATGCAAATCCTGGCGCCTGCGCCGGGGGCTCTGCGATTGTGTTCTGAGTTGATCCATGAGCACCAGAAGGTCCTTCGTGCGACTCAACCATCGTCTCTGCCGATGGGGTGCGCGACGTCCTGTTGGCTGGCAGTGATGATTTCCTCTCAAGGGACGAGCCAGACGGAGCGGTCCTTAAAGAGTTCAAAGCAACGCCCACAGGAAGAATCTCATGAACTGGGGCAAGATTGCCGAAACCGGTGTACGAGACCGGATATGACGGACCCGAAGGGGCGGTCCACGGTCCACCCGTACCAGGAGAAACTACTTCGACTCCGCCCGGCCCGGCCGGTGACGGTACGTTTCCACTTCCCCATTGACCAGGTCCCATTGCATCCATTCCACCAAGTCCGGCATTCGGGGAGGGAAGTGTACCAGGAGTGCCCCACTGACTGTTTCCAGGTAAAACTTCAACTCCACTTGATACTGGAAGAGTGCCATAGTGCCCACTTGATACTCCATCAACTCCGCCGCCACCGTAGTTATACATTGACGGGTTCATACTCTGAAAATCCGGTTGCGGTGACACGCCTCCAAAGCCAACCGGACTGTACCCGCCTGCTGTAGGGTAGCCTCCACTCATAGGCCGCTCGGGGGCAGACGTCACAATTTCCTCATGCTGTACACTAGGCGGACTTGTGGGGCGCAAAAACTTGTTGTTAGCACCAAAAAGATCAGACATGGGTTTCGAGCGTCCGAATTCTTCATTGTCACCCTTTCTGGCCCGTTGACGCCAACGTACCACACCCGTACCAACTAGCCCAATAACGGCCATAGAGAACAAGCCGCCGATTATGCTCCCCACAATGACCGCCGTCTTCTTTCCTGCATTTTGACCAGAATCGTTTACTCCTTCGATAGGGACAGCGCCTGTCACCGGGGTGGTTGTGATCGCAGGAGGAATATCTACTATCACGGTCGCGGTAACCCTAGGAGTTCCATTTGACGTGAAAGTGATCAGCTGGGTACGCGACGTCGGTGGTGGGGTGATCACTACCGGCGATGGCGGTAGAGGTGCGGCAGTGGTGGATGCACGAGGAGATGGCGCAGGCTGTGTTGGCTGCGACGATACCGGCGGGGGCGGGGCCGCTGTCGTGCTTGTGGGTGGTGGCGATGGGGGTGCCGATGAGGACGAGGGTGGGGGCGCGGGCGCCGTTGTGGACGAAGGCGGGACGGGATTCGACGACGTTGGTGGGACGCTAGAAGTAGGAGGACGCGGAATCTGCTCCGTGTTTGGGGGATCCACTATTGGGCCTCTGGTCGCAGTCTGTGATGGCAACGGTTGCCCGTATACACCCACAAAGGTGGAAGCCAACAGACAGAGTGCGATCAACAGAAGGGGAAGGAGTCCACTCGCCCCGCGGTTGCGATGTCGCGTTATTCGGGGCATTCTGCAACTTTTGAGTCTTTCACAAGGGTCCTTGCTACGAAAAAACTGGAAGCTGGTAGTATCGGGCGAGGAGGGCGCGAACCTGTGTGATGATCTGGTGGTCAGCCTATTAAGCAGTATGCAAGATGAACTCTTTAACGAGAATGCCAATGTACTCCGACAACCCAGCAGGGACTAACACTGCCCCCCAGGTGTGCGCAGCTAAACAACTTTTGCCATTTCCCTACCTTTGCACCTTTCCAAATTCCTTATCCTTGAGGCAAATTCACGTCGAACCTCGACTGCGACAAGTTTCGTTACTGTGCGCTGAAGCCTGCCAAAGGTTCCGAACTGAAAATGCTGCGAGAAGGGCGGGCTTTCCGTTGGATTTTCGCCTTGATATAAAGTCGCGGGAAAGAAAATATCTTGTGGCAGGATAGCTGAGGGCTGAGCAGCTGCCATGGCAACAGCGAGTTTCACACCTCCCCCCGATTTGACACATGGGCTGTGATGGAGATATCGTTAAGCCTTTTGGGCTGTGGGCTTTTTGTCGATATTTATTGGGGTTAGACTTTCATGATTGAGATATTTTTCATGCATGTTTGTAAAGAGTTTTACAAGTGAAGGACAGCAGTGAAATATCATTCATCAAAATGTACAAGCGATTATTGGGATATTGAAGTCATTTTACAACCGACTCTTGCCCATTGGCCTTCCTGTCCCACTTTCTGCGTTAGCTAATCCACCAGAATGAATTGGGCCTTTCTGAGGGGGTGGAGGAACACCACCGCCTTCCCTTCGTCTATCTTTCTCCTTCTCATGACGGCCGGCATCCTCACTGTCGCTGGACGAAGGAGCAGACGATTCACCTTTGCTGTTTTTGAGATGGGCGATTGGCTGTGCTTGGGAAGATGAGTTGGGCAAGTCGCGATGGGGAGATCGAGCATCTTCGGGAAGGGTGTGCATTGGTTTTGGTGGGTTTGAGGGAGGATTCAGCTTGCGGCCATCATTTGCAGCCGTTACAAATGTGGAAGGCGGCTTTGGCTCGGATGAGAGTTTGCGACGAGATGCTTCATCTGGAATGGCTCTGTAGGGTGCAGCAATGTCCGCTCATTAAAATCCTTTTCTTCCAGATGATAATCTGTTGTCAAACTCATACCTTTGAAGAACCTCGACTTCTGCTGAAGGGACATCAGGTTTGTCAGGGTTTTCAATACGTTTGTCTATTTGCATGATGTTGTCAAAGAACAGTAAAAGAGGATGCGTGCTTTTTGGATGTGCTGCTAGAACAGGTGCTCGTTTGTCCTTTTTATATCAGCGACAAAGTGATGATCGACGGGGGGATTATGTCACAGCCGCGTTGGATCATGGTGACGCTGGTGGGGGCGCTCGCGTCCAAAAGATGGATACCGCTAATCTATCTTTCTGTTGCGGAAACCAACGGAATTGCATCAAAAGGCAGCAAATGTATGCAGTGACCAGCATCAGATTCACCTCAACTTAACTGATTAAATAGTTACTGGGTTTGCATCTCTCCGAATGATCGTCATCTGGTGCAGCGAGTAGCAATTGAAAGTCACGCACAAAAGTATATGAATTGAAAAACTACTGATTGCTCCGATGCAAAGGAAAGTCCATGAAGTGGAGTATTTTTCATTCTGATTATACCAATCATCGCTTCTACACATCACTGTATGGTCAAGAAACATGATCGACTGAAGCCATCTGCTGTACAAAATAATGCGAAGCTCGTCTGATACATTGACAAGACGTCACGCTTGGGGAGAAAATACCATTTGAATACTGTAACTCGACTCCTGCAAGACAGTTTGACAGATTGTTGGCAGAGGATAAGAAGGTCAAGAGGAAGAGCGATTACATAACTAACGGCCACACGTGATCAGAAAGTTGGAAAGTGCCAGCGGGGGATCAGCAGCCATCTTCCTTTCATCCATCCAGAGTCCCCACGGCCTACCTCACCGCGTATTTCCCGACGTTCTGGATATCTAAAACAACATTTAAATCGACGTACGCACGCTATCTATTTCCGCCCATCACGGCGTTTAGCTTCTTGTTCGCCCAAAAAAAACCGTTTCTGTTTCCTCAAAGTTTGCAATGGAGGCTCTGTTCTTTAACGTTGAGGACGGGTTCCTTGAGGCCATGGTCCGTGGGTACAAGGCTGGAATTCTTAATTCGACGAATTATATCAATTTGACGCAGTGTGAGACGTTGGATGGTGCGTGGCATATTATGAATTGCGTTATAAAAGCATGTTTCAAAACATATTGGTTCCACTGCTCACGCGAATTTCATCGACGCAGACCTCAAACTGCAGCTTGCATCTACCGATTATGGAAACTTCTTGCAGAATGAACCTTCTCCGTTGGCAACCACGACTATTGCAGATAAGGCCCGTGAAACGCTCGTGTCGCATTTCCAGTACATGAGGGCGAATGCAGTGAAGCCTTTGGCAACGTTTTTGGATTACATTACGTGAGTTTTCTGTTGTATAGGCTATGGGGAAGAGTGTAGGGCGGGTTTCACAACGTTGATGCAATCGGACGGAGACACAAAGCGTTTTTCAGTTGATTTCTGAGACCTCGAGAGCTGAGCCTCCAGTTAACCTCTGCATTGATTTGTTTGTCAGCTATGCATACATGATAGACAATACCATCCTCTTGATTACCGGTACGCTTCACGAACGCGATACAAACGATCTATTAGAGCGATGTCACCCTCTTGGCATGTTCGATGGTATCGCAGCGCTATGTGTCGCAACAAATGTTGCGGAACTCTTTAACACTGTCTTGGTTGAGTCCCCATTAGGTAAACTGGCCTCAACTGATAATGTATCAAAACGGAGTGTACTAAATGTCCTTTCATGATTTTAGCACCGTACTTTGAAAAATGCCTTTCAGCGCAGGACTTGGATGAAATGAACATTGAAATCATCCGGAACACGCTGTACAAAGCTTACTTGGAGGATTTCTATGGCTATTGTTTGCAATTGGGTGGACCGACTGCCGAGGTTATGGGAGAGATTCTGCAGGTAGGCGCGAAAATGACAATCTTGCGTGTCACGTTGTGCGCTGGCTCATGTCGCTGTCGCATAGTTTGAAGCAGACCGCCGAGTCATCAACATCACGATCAACTCTCTAAACACAGAGCTTAGCAAGGATGACCGAGCAAAGCTGTTTCCGACTTGCGGAAGACTGTACCCAGAGGGAACTTATAAGCTTGCTCGTGCGGATGATGTAGACCAAGTTCGTCTGGCCGTAGAAAATTACCCGGTAAGCGTGGCATCCCTTTGCCAACTGGTCAATGCCATTTTCAACCAAGCATACCAACCATTTTGTTTACAGGAGTACAAACAATTCTTTGACATTCCCGTCGGATCGGACCGATCGCTCGAAGACAAATTCTTTGAGTACGAAGTCCACCTGAACAAACGGGCCTTTACGCAGCAATTCCAATACGGCGTATTTTACGCTTACGTCAAATTGAAGGAACAGGAGATTCGCAATATTGTGTGGATAGCGGAGTGTATCGCTCAGCAGCAGAAGGACAGGATTAACAATTACATTACAATCTTTTGAATGCTGTTTATGGCTGTAGTGAATAGAAAGCGTTTTCTTGAGAATTGTTTCCGCAGACTATCCGCCCCTCTTTTATTGCAATGAACTTGGACAATTTACATAATGCTAACCCGTCACACAACCACTCGGTTGATCGCAACAGGGTTGATGACTGATGAAACAGATAATTCGTAACCATACATTCTCGCATCAGCGTATACTAACAAAAAAAGCGAACCAACGTCAGTTTCGAGATACAATAAATAATTTGTATTTAATGCTTTGTACTCACGAAAATGAACTCGATAAAATGACAAAGCAGCATCCACGGGTGACGGATGTTTGGAAACAAACATGCCAAGTAAGGGCGCATTAGGTGGGACGTGATGCGGAAGGACATCTTCCACGGCCTGTGGTTGAACCCAAAATTAAGCCTCGCAAAAGGCCACCAGGAATATTTAAAACTTACGAGCATGAATTTACTCTCACTAGTTGCCTTATCGTGGGTTCTGAAAAACGGATGCCGTCTTTTAAGAAAACAGTGCCATCTGGTTCAACGAGAGTGATCACGGTATGTACCGTAAGAGCCGGATAAGTGCTGCTGTTCCCTTTTGACTTGCCACAACCGCGGCACTCAATTCCTCAATCCATTCCACCATGCACAGTCCTAATAAAGTTCATTAGAAACAACCCAATACGTTGTCCCAAATACAAATATGCGGAACACTCACGATCATACAAATTCAAAACAGGGTCCATCCTGGGATCGAACCGACTAATGACCTTTTGTATCATATGCAGCGTGTTCAGCGTCTCCGTGTGCAAAAGAAAAAGATTATCGACACTCGTGCAGAGGATCAAATCTCGCGGAAGGTCGCCTGCTAATTTGATGCTGTGTGGGGGCGTTGGGACCATTGGCCGCTGCCGCCACTGTCTCCACCAGCTTAACGGGCGGTAAACAAAGGGGTAATAGGATTCTGTATCAGTTGAGGCAGAATCATCAGATTCATCAACGATTTGAGATGTATCAGAGTCACTATCTGTTATTTGCGGCGGCAAGGGGGGGATGCTAGAAAAGCTTTCATTTTCATCCAATATGGAAGACCATTCGCTGGCCCCCTCGTCTTCGAGATTGGGTGCGGGGTATCCAGTCAGCGAGGTGGTTGCATCCATTGGATCGCTGTCAAGAGGTTCGGCCAGGGTGGAAAGATTGCTGGTGTGGTCCATGAGGAACATAGCTAAGCGGGATTCTGAGTCAGGGTCTTCACCATTTGTTGTTTCCAGCTCATTTTGAGGAACGGATGGGGATGTGTCGTTTTCTGGGAAAGGATTTGTCGGGAATGGGGATTCAAGGGCCATATCTTCCGGTAAATCCATGACCATGCACGTATCACCAGTAGCTACTCGCTCCACCTCAATTGGCTCCTCGTCAACATCAAGAACACTGTCGTAATCAGTATCATCCATTCTGACGGGCTCGACATCAGAATCAGAGTTGTCGCCAAAATCCTCCTGTGAAGCCTCGGACGCCGTGTCCCTCTGCTGATTAGACGTTGTATCGGGTACCGAGGGGCCAGTATCGGGTACAAGCCGTTGCCGTAGCGTTTGCAATACATCCTCGCGACGTCGTTTGAATGGGTTGCATTCATCTGGCGTGGATGACGGTATGTGTTTGAACAATGAGGGCTGAATGAAGCGGGCAACCCACCCCCTGGACGATGAAACATTAGAATAATTTTAAATGGAGACCGTGGCTATAGATATGCTGCAGTACCATTGCCCGTCTACTTCGCGAGAATAAAGAGTCTCGCCAGTTTTGATGTTCCATATTCGGAGAGTGCAATCTAAAAGGGTCCCATGAATCAGATTGCTGACACCATCTTGCGGATATCGCAAACAGAATATAACACCTATAGAACATGATAGCAGGTACCTCCCACATGAACTGAAGTCAATGGCAGGAACATTATGTTCGTGTCCCACAAGCTCTCTCTTCTCAACGCCGCCGAGTGGATCGCCATCTCTGTCACTGACGAAATTGCCATGGCTTTGATAGCTTGACCTCAGATTCCATACCATAATAGTATGCGAATTAGCCGAAACAGCGAGTAAATACGACGGTCCGTGTATCGCAATGCCCCACGCCGAGTCTCGATGCCTTTTTTGACGTGCAAAAAGAAGGCCCGTCAACCATCACACCATGAGGGCACAACTGAACAGTGTCTTGTAACGCACTGCAGTACAATTGGGTGGCGATCTAGATCTGCGGTGAACCAGACGTGGACGAGGTGGTTGTCGTCAACTGCTACAAGGACTTCTTCGGTTCCGATTTCTCCGACTCGAATGGCATTGATCGGTCCATCATGTTCCTGGTAGTGAGAAATAAAAACGCAAAGAGTCGATTAATAAAACCTCGCAAAGCGTATGAGCTGGCCGATATTTCCCCCAAAGAAATCCTCACGCACCTCACCAGAACCACTCTTGAGCACACGATACGGTGCAATCGAGAAGCGCTTATCGAACCGATGCGGATTACGATAGACATTGATTTGCTGATTAACGGCTACAAAGAAAACGTCGCTATCCCGTACACTGGCGGCAGTCAAGTTCATTCGCTTCACAGCAAGTTGAGTTGTCAATGAGATCGTGTAAACTTTTATGACTACGGCATACCCACCCAGGTTGGCGCATGGTCCAGACCACTTATGCGTTGTCCTGCATATAGATCTTCAATAACAATGGGCTGATATGGGCATGCGAGAAATGTGGGCATGACTTGCAGATCTGACCTGGGAAGCGGTGGAAGCTTGTGTTGTTGATGACGAGACGGGTTATAAACTTATGATCACGAATCGTCACGTGTTAAATAATTATAATCGCTACGATCAGCTTACGTTTACCCAACCAGAAAAGGATATGCAGGACGCTTGCAAAACGCAGCAAATTGGACGCCAATAAAAGGGAAAGGGAGCAAGCCTTTGAATGTATTCGTTGTGTGTAAATTCTAAAAAGATAGCGTATAATCGATCGACGTTAATTTAGACACGACTGGCCCTTGTCCATGCAATACACAAAGGCTCATTGGATGACTATATAATGAGAGAACCTGCATTAAAATGTACCATGTTCTTTGTCGCTCCTTACTGACAGGCAGTTGGCTGTCTGCGGAGATCCGCGTGCTACTATTCACCTTGCAGTCATCCTTATTGTTATCCAGGTATTCACCATCTCTGGCTGTCACTGTCAGGCGTTCAAAGAATCGCTAGTCATCGTTGTATCAAATCTGTCTCTCCAAAGTAATGGCAAAGATGCCTTAATTTCGATGCGATTTCCTCCGTAAAGATCATGTTCCTGCCCAGCATGTCGATTTACGTCATTCCTCACTACGTTTCGGCTTCATGTATGTCATCCTACCACAACAATATCGCCAATGGTTCTTCCGCTGAAGCGCTCATTCTGCAGCATCGAAATCAGTAATCTACCATGTCAATCGAACACCCACACTGGTTTGAAAAGTTGGCCTAGGCCCATCGTTGTGAACAATCATTTTGGATTTTTCCAGTGACCGTTATGCAAACGGAACACTTTGATTCGGTTCTACAGTACAAGGTGCTGCGCTTTCTTTTATCTAGCCTGGTCTCTCGAAAGTGAACACCGTTGGACCTTGCTCCACTCGAGAGCTGGACATCACATCACGTCGACAATTTTGGTGATCTAACGCGGGCGAGATCTTAGATACCCATCACAGAGCAATATCGCCCTCCTTGGCTGAACAAGACGCTCACACAACCTGTCAGCGAGTAAACTTGATGCCACTTATATTATTCACATTTTTATAGCATGAGAGACCAGCCCCGCATGATTTTCTCCCCCATCCCAGATCTTTTGTGTAAGATTGTCCTATTTTACATAATTTACATCAAACCAACCATGGACCCAACGACCAACACCAATGTCCCAGCACTCACAGCCAAAGCTGAAGCAGAGCTCTTGGTCGCTTGGGCAGGTCCCATCGAAGAGTTGCTGCCACCAAAGACTGACGACGACAACAATGTTCCATTCTTCATCAAGGTGATCTTGGGAGTAGCAGTACCATTCCAGTTAGTGGTCTGACCGTTCTCGCACAACTGAGAGGTTTCAAAGTAGACGACAGATCCATCAGGTCCGTCAGGAAGGAGAGCCTGGAAACCAAAGTCCATGTAGGCGGTGTCGGGAAGGAAGCCGCCATGCCACGTGACCGTGTCGGTGGTCGTATTGACTGTGCCACCCTCGCTGACGACGGGTTGAGGAAGAGGGCGCTGTGTGATAGCCAGTTGCCAGTTGGGGACCAATTGGGGCTTGAAGCTCGTTACGTTCTGAGGGACCTTTACGGTAACGCTGATGGTTGCGGTGTGATTGCATCCATGTGCTGCAAGTTGAAAAAAGTGAGCAAGTTTGTAGTAGACGCTTGATGGCAGATACAAAATACTTACGAACACGGAGAGCCGTCTGCACATTCTTTCCGGGCACTCCAACAGGAGGCACACATGTAACGTGTCCATGTATGCTCTGCACGGCGGCAGTAGCCAGGACAAGGAGAGTTGCGATAGTCTTGAACATGATAACTACTAAGAGGTTTCTGTGTGTGTGTGTGTGTGTTGGGATGGGCAAAGAACGCGAGGGTTTTATGCAAGTGGGCGACTGGAGGGAGGGAGAGGGCAAAAACCCCTCGCCTTTAAATAAGCCGCGACAAGGACTCTAAAAACACTTTATGAAACGATGGAAAAGGCGCCAATCATGTTTCAATGAGGCGTTTATGCGGAGGAGATCATGACTGTGCCACCACTATCTCTCCAATCGCAAATTTCTCGCACTTTTGGGGAAAGGCAGCGTTGTGTTTTTGGGCGTACGGCGAGAGACGGGGCATGGGGGGCCACGGCGGCCGTGACAACCCCACACACTCTTGTGGAGTTTGATGATGGACAAACACGAGGGTAGAGAGGGTTTGAATGGGGAGTGCATTTTGATAAACAAGGTGACAATGGGTTTCAATCCTATTGTGGACGTGTGATGGTGAAAGTGATCCATCACCTCTGTAGCCAGACAAACAGTTGCAAATTGTCGTACCTGAGCCATGCCCATTGCACAAACATTGCACTGCAGATGCACCAAGCTATCCGGCATGCTCACTTTTGTCGGTCCTGGTTGCTCCCGAAAAGAAAAGATCATGCTGTGACAGTACATGGGTGCGTGTAGAACTAGATTCGCACCAGAGAGCACCCAATATGCAATGCCATGATCGCAGTGACACGATGGTGATCGACCACCCCTTGTGGCTGGTGCTTTCATTTAACCATTTCTGACTGTTGTCGTTGCCATGTCCCTCTGAACGCAGCAGACCAAGACGAACAAATCACGATTGCTTTCATACTGGGCAAGACGGCCACTAGGTCAAGTTTGCATGTCCCCAAGCATCCTGCGCATGGGCAGATATTTATAGATATTGTATGTAATAGTTACATTTCAGAAAAAAAGAATCCGATTGAAATCATAGTGCGGAGCCGGTGGACTTTGGCACTAGTACAGTGATTGCAACCAATTCAATCATAATTTTACTCGATTTAGGCACATGAACTATGGTTCGATATGGTTCGATGCAAACGATGCTCCACCATTGAAAAACGGGTCCAATATGTGCGGCAATAAATGATTGAATATTCTGCAGTTGCCACACGGGTCCAATATGTGCGGCAATAAATGATTGAATATTCTGCAGTTGCTCCACCATTGAAAAACGGGTCCAACGTGCGCAGTTGTCATATTTCTATATAACCCCCCCCCCATATCATTCTCTGCCCATTTCCCAGGCGTTCATCCATTTTTCTATTCCAATCATCATGCCACCAAACAAGAAGCAAAAACTCGACAATCGACCTACCTGTCTGCATTCATGCAACAAGACTTCCTTTGCAAAGGCTTTCTTACCTAATGAGACCTACCGGCAGCGTCTTCTAGATTACATCGCCATCATCCATCAACTCGCCGACCATGCTTCCCACGCGCTGAAATTCTATCTCCTTTCAGCACCAACCTTTCCCACGGTAAATGAAGATACAATCGAAGGCATCCTGTATCTTCTCAACAAGGGGGAGGCTTGGCATCCAAGAAAGGAAGCGAAGAAGGCATGGCGGGATAGTTTGCTGCCATACGTTCAACGGTACTGCCAAATCGTCGGCTTCGTTCATCCAAATCTACGAGGCGAGCAGCAGTCAATCAATTACCTGACAGCGAGTATGATGACAAACCTGAAAGTCAACGTTCAAGAGCATTTTATGACGATGCTGCTCCGATATATCAATCTACGGCTGGACGTGAAGGGACGGAAAGGGCAATTTCCTCCAAAGAGTGAAGTGCGGAAAGCTTTCTTTGCTCGGCTACGCTACTTGAAGTCGATTTTCCTTTTTGATGTCGTGCCCGAGTCACTGGATGACTTGACTGCTGAAGAGAGTGAGCTTCTAGAAGAGATGTGGTCATTGGATCTCCCATTCCTTCCCAACAATCCCCTTGCCTACGCCATTGTTGCTGATCCGATGTCATTTTTTCCCGCGTACTGCAAACTCTCTGGGCTGTATGAACGATATGGCTTCCGACGGTTCAGTGCAATACCTCTGCGCCGCTCGCTCATTCAAAGTCACGTGCGAATCGACACCATCATCCTGTACCAGCATATCCTTTGCATCACACGTCCAGAAGCAGAAGCGGTCGAAAAGGATGATCTGTGGTTGCGGGTCTGTAATCTATGTACCAAGGCTTTTCGGTCTCGCCGCGGTATGCAGTTTGAAGGCTCGATCACGACGGATGGTACCTCGGTGTCGGTTTACTTGAAACACCCTGATGCCGACAAGTATGGAAGGCGCGGGGGTGGGAAAAAGTCAGCAAAAACGATGGAGGCGGAGGTTAAAGCGGTATATGTGGAGAACAACTTGCCTGCTTGTCGAGCAGCAGAGAACATTGTCGTTATCGACCCAAACAAGCGCGACATTCTCTACTGCCAAGACAGCAATGGTGCGACAATGTTTCGCTACACCGCCAATCAACGCTGCAGGGAGACTGGCAGCCGGCAATTTGCAAAGAGACGAGAAGCAATGAAGAAGGAAGCGGGAATTGACCTCATAGACTCACGAATACCATCCCCCAAGACGATGAATCTCATGGACTTCATGCGTTACCTTCTCGTTCGCCGCGCTGATTGGGATCGTCGCAAGGAGTTCTACTCCCATCCTGCCCACACGCGGTGGAAGTGGCACTCTTTCATCAATCGGCAGCGAAGTGAATCGGACCTCATAAGCAACATGCGCGACAAGTTTGGGAACTTCACCGTTGTGATGGGTGATTGGAGCGATGCCGGCCGAACTGCAAAATTTCAGACCTCATCAAAGACAAAAGGCTGGCGCATTCTGTTCAGGCGCAATCGCATCAACTGCTTCCTGATTGATGAACACAAGACCTCATCTGTTTGCCCTCGCTGTTTGGCCTCATACAACGACTTCCTTGAAAAGGACTTCAAACAACGACCTCATTCAAGACCTTGGCGGCGACGAGAAGGCAAGGTTGAAGATGTCCATGGCTTGCTGGGTTGTACCAACCCTAACTGTTTGCAGCAAGACTGGACGACAATGCGCTACTGGAATCGAGATACGCTGGCAACGTGCAATATGCTGACAATCGTGCAATCAATGTTGGATGGGCACGGTAGACCAGAAAGGTTCAGCAGAAGCGTTCCAGCTATAGCGTAGCGTAGATTGGTTAGATTAGCTTATCCGAACCGGTTGTCGCCGGTTCATTCCCTGGTGCGGGTGCTAGTGCCAAAGTCCACCGGCTCCGCACTAAGTAATAGGGGGAGGTGTTCTAGTCAGCAACCCTTTCAAAATCTTCAAGGGAGTACTCCTCAGTGTTCGTCATACTAACCCAACGGGATTCCTCCGGTATATGAATCATCTTCACAATATCATCTGCAAACGTAACATTAAGTTGACACTTTGCAAATCTGTTTTTTCTCCCGGCTACACGTTGGAAGATTCTGTCAATGCGTCCTATGTATTGGGTAGGTTGGAAGTAGTCCAAGGTAACATTCTGAGCTATGCGTTAGCAACTCAGACAGATGTACAAGCCCCTTTAAAACTGGAAAATACCTTGTTAGAGGGGTCTTGAAAACCCCTTGCCGAGATTTTGAAGAGTTCTCCCATGGGTTCGACGCAAAGGCCAATATAGCTCCCCTGATGCTCGTTTTGCTTTGGTTTAAATAGCAGATACATGGTCAACGTTTTGAAAGTAGCTGGCTGAGCCATTGTCTCAGGTGACGGCTGCAGGGCACCATTTTCATCAAGAGACATGCCCTGAAACGTAGTAGATAGCGACATTCTGAGTTGGTTGAACCGAGCGGAGTTCTCTTAGCGATCTCACACGCTGATGACTGACGGTGACCAAGCTGTATAACTGAACGCTCCGAACGACAATGGACACAGGCTATTGAAATATCGTCCAAGCAAACTGGAAGCAGTCAATAAACAGGCTTCCAGCCGATGTTGTACCTGACGCTGGCAGACTCTCAGTGTTCTGGCAGATCAACGTAAAGACATTTCGTCCGTTTCTGAAAGCCCCAATGTTCCTGTGGCTGGCACTTCCATTTAACCATTTATTCCTTTTCTCGTTGCCATGTCAACAATTTGCCAAACGCTTTGCAAGCAGTTCATTGAGCAGGATTGTTAACTACCTTTTGGACGAACAAGTCATGATTGCCTTCACTATAGGCAAAACGGCCACTAGGTCAAGTTTTCATTTTCCCAAGCCGATTGGCCACTCGCCAATAACCCGGTCTTTTGCCAGGAAGCCTCGTCATGACAACTCCCTTTGTAAGTTCCAGAAAATTGTAGCGGTTGAAACTTTATGAAATATACATGTGAGCTTACTCGTTACAGTGAACATTGTTGGACGAAGTGGTGTTGTCAAATACCTTGGTGAGTGAGAGCTCGTTAATGTGACATTGGCATCGTGCATTTTTGCTAACGTGGAGACTTAAAGAGTCACACAGAGAAAGCGATAAGAAGCAGGACGTACAGTACGTTCCCCATCCCCAACGACGGTTTTTGCCAAATGAGGTACGAAACGAATCTTTTGGTCTAGTAGACTGGTAAGTGTGGCCAACTGAACTGACCTTTTATATCGCAACAGACCTATGTCCCCTCCGACTTGAACAATGAAAATATTGAAAAGTACATCAAAGACAAGCAAAAGCAAGCACCGGAAGACGTTTGCGAAAAGTATGGAATAAATCCTTTGAAGGTGTATCGGGTACGTACCGTGTAGAATATTTTACCGTGTTTGTTGGATCATTCGTTTGACTTGGGCTGCCGAATAGGATACGACGTTTCTATCGAGATTTTTAACGCGAATGGCATACATGAAGCCAAAAAGTCAGACAGGTATGGGCTTGGGTAGTCTCAAATCATAGCGACGGAGACAATATCTCAAATTTCTCTACCCAGGATTAAGCACGGCAAATCAACGAAAAATGACAAAGGCAATCAAACGCGCAAAGGCAATGGGTATGTCATTCACTTTAGTTCCATATAGTTAATGCAGCAGGCGAGATTGAAATGTTCATCTGTTCCAGGTCTTCTGCCTTTCACATATAATACTGTTGGATCACGAGCAGACTTTTAGAGGGCGGATTGTCCTTTTTATTTAATACATTGTAAATGCTTTGCGTGAACTTTGGTGCAATACTTTCTTTATCTTGTGTTCATTTCTCCTCCTCGTACGAAGGCATTGCCTATCCTATGGAAGTTCTACATGTATGGCCGCCGAAGGGCTGATGGCAAAAATCCCTTAGGATGTTCCTTTTGAATATTTGTTCTCCCATGAATTGTTCTATCTGCAGCCCTGATAGTATGCTACACATCCATATTCTGTGATGAACCGAAAGGAACTGTTTGCATTCATAGTTGAAACTGTCCCATCCTATTGGGTCTTG
Organism: Spizellomyces punctatus DAOM BR117; assembly: GCF_000182565.1. Lineage (NCBI taxonomy): Eukaryota > Fungi > Chytridiomycota > Chytridiomycetes > Spizellomycetales > Spizellomycetaceae > Spizellomyces > Spizellomyces punctatus. The sequence goes on from NW_015971549.1 coordinate 566,135, forward strand.
CTACGTCGCCTCAGTATACAAGTAGCACTAAACAATGCATTGTTCTCCGTGATGGCACGCCCGCCGTCCCGAGAGCAAATCCTGTATCATAAAATCTTTGCATAGTGACAGCGCAGGGGCCTCTTGCCCTTTCCTCTTGCATTGACCGCGTAACCCGTATGACAACTGGTGACGTTCCATTGGCCTTCATTACGTAGCGCGTTCCGCAAAGATCTGAGCTCAGTATCCTTCAAGCCTCAAGCCAGTCTGCTATAAAAATGTACTGTATTGCCCAGTTTGTCCCTTTTGATGTCAACACTTGTGTGTTAGATCGCACACATTGAGAACAGAATGCCAAGCGCCAAACGTAAAACTGCAGACGCAGAAATTGCTATCTCGACTTCCCCAGAGGACCCTGCGGAAAGCACAAACGCCAAACGCACCCGTCGTTCAACGAGGGCAGCAGCAGCAGCCGGAAAGGAGAAATTGGCTGCAATGACTGAAACAAAGGAAAAGACCAAGGCTAAAACCCCTCGTAAGAAGAAAGCAGACGAGGAAGAGACGAGTCCAACTAGTCCGACAAAGAGAACAAGAAAGAGAAAACAGGATCATATGGGAGGTGATGATGGGAGTGCACCGACAAGTCCTACGAGCCCCAAAGGGAGAACAACCAAAAAGCCCAAAGAAGAAGAATCCGGAACGGCAGACAGTGGCAAGAAAGACACACAGAATGGAAATGGAGAGGCGAAACATGAGGGTGAGATGAAAGAAGAGCAGGAGAGCAGCACGGGGAAGGGCGGTGTTAAAATGGGAAGCCCACAGAAGAAGGATTTGCAAAGCCCTAAAAGTGAGGCGCCAAAGAGCCCAACAAAGGAGAACGTTAAGAGCCCCAAAAAGGAAGTACCAGAGAGCTCAAAGGAGGAGGAGTTGAAAAGCCCTAAAAGAGAGACGCCAAAGAGCCCAACAAAGGAGAGCGTCAAGAGCCCGAAAAAAGAGGCACCGGAGAGTCCAGTCAAGAAGGAGAGCGCCGAGACGGGCAGCGCACTTGGAGACTTGGTACCCCCGCCTCCTGGTAAAGGTAATCTAAAATCTGATCCCTACTCCTCTCATGATGCCACATACCAATCATCCAAGCATTCCAAAACACTCTTCCAGGCGTCCTAGAGAAAGGTCACATCTTCTTTTTCTACAGGCCCAAGGTGGAAAAGTCGGAAGCAAAAGGCCTTGACGACGTCCAACGGTTCTACATTGTCCTCAAACCCGATGTATACCAATTTAAATCTGAAGATGACAAGGAATCCCATGTTTACCACGGCCATCGAATCCGGGAAATCATTGTGACTCGCAAAAAACTGCCAGAGATTGGTAGTCGGGCTCGATATTGGGGATTTGTTGACCACGTTGTGGATGATGTGAAAGATTTGGAGCAGTACCTTCGAGGGGAGACTTATGAAACGAAGACGAGAGGTTAGTGGGGTTTTCCGCTCATTGTTGTGAAAGCTGGAAAAGGCTGACAGGTATGCCCAAGGTACCCGGCATCTCGAACCTGCGCGACCTTGTGGTAAGATAGATTGGCGTGTAGAATAAATTCCTCTCTCCCGTATAATGACTTTTCTTGACTTTACTGTCGATAGGTGAAGGGGTATATTCAATTGTGGATCATAACGGTCATACCCATTTAGCCTATGTATTAACACTGCCAGAGGAACCAAGTAAGTCAGATGTCACGGTTTAGACTGGTACCTTGGACTTCCCTAACGTACTACAGCTGAGGTACAAAAGACCTTCAACATTGAAAAGGAGGGATCTTTCATCTTGTCGATCAAAGTAAGCAAAGAATCTCCATCAAATGCACAATGACTTCCATGATACGATATTGACGTATAACGAATTAGAATCCGGAAACACCCTCTCCACCCTGGGCCGGCCTCGGAGAGCGCCAAAAGTCGAACCTACCACCCAAATTCCTCGAACTCTTCCGGGGCCGTAGATTCATACCCGCCAACCCGCCTGCACTTCTCGATTTCGATCATGTTGAAATTCTGCTGATTGGTGCTGCGGAAGATGTATCCGAGGATCTTGGGCAAGCTGGGAAAGGTTTGTTTGTGAACTACCGTTACAATATTTTGCAAGACAATGAGGTCTCACGGTTTTACCTTGCAGAACTTGAAGAAATGGAAGAGGAGGAACACAAGGATGTAGTGAAGCTACAGGACGACAAAGTCTTTCAAGAGTACGTACCAAACACTTTAAAACTAATTCTTTCTTGTGACGTCTCTGATTATCTTTTCTCATGCACAGCCTCCAATTGGACAAGACGAAATTCAAGACAGAGCCATTATTTGGAAAGTGGGCTTAGGTTGCGCTATTGATTCATATACCTATCCTGTCTTCCCATGCATAATTACACGAATCACACATTGTTCTGGTACACTTAATTTTTGGACATTTCAAATTGAAGCGATATTATTGTGGAAGGGAACTGTTGATTATCCATGTACAGTTTCCGTCCAAATCCAAAGTTAATACGCATATCTGCTGTCTGCGCTACGAACCAACGAGTAGGGAAATTGTGGAGCAGGCGAGTGAGGTGATACAAAATGATCTCGCAAGGTCAAGCTCGTTGAGTTCGGTAGCCCATTCGTAAATCTTGTATTGATGCAAGAGCTGGGAACCATTCCCTCATATATATAAAGGATTATGAATGTTCCTTTTCAGTGACAGGGCTGACATAACGCTCTACGGTCATCAAGAGAAAACCAAATCACGGTACTCTGTGATTTCAAAGATAATCTTCTGATGTACTAAAGATGACAGACGGCCCCAAGTGTCTCCAGCTATGCAGATACCATCCGTAACAAGATTTGGCGGGTCGAATCAACAAAAAACATTTTCTTCTCCGTAACCCAAGTGCACGCTGTGAGATTCGAACTCACGCCTCTTTCGAGACTGGAACTTGAGACCAGCTCCTTAGACCGCTCGGACAAGCGTGCTTGTTAAGATTGCAGGTCATATATATTTTCTCTCCATATCACCACTGATCCCATATTGTGCAATTTCTTGTACAAAGAAGAATGGTGACATGAACAGCTGTTATCTTGTAGAACCCACCAAACATATATCAATGTAATGTCGTGTTACTCATTTACAGAATTGGCCCTTCCATTGGCCCTTCCCCATTGAATCCCATTGCAGTCTGCATATCCTCGTCCCCCTGCTTCCTTGTCTGGCAATGTGATCTCTCTTCACCCTGTATCTCTTCTCCCAATATCACTGTCTTTTGACCCGGTTGTTCCTCTATCGGCAGAACAGGACTGAGCGCAACTCCCGTTCCTTCCAGTTGGGCAGATAGAGGGCTTCGAGGTAATTGATCCCCTTCTGAATCCTTATGATCCAACTTATTTCCTTCCAGCGGCCAGAGTTCTTCCAAAAGCGGGCGCTTCCGGACAGGAGTAGGTGGCGGTTTATCAGCAAGGGCACTTGCTCCAGTTTCGGACTTGCGTCGCACTGTATGATGATGTACCACACCCGGATCTCCACCTTGTCCACATACTCTAATTTCCTTGAACCACGCATCCTCTTCCACCTCCGCCAGCGAGCATCTTTTCCCCGGATCTCGTTCCAATAATCTTTGTATTATCCCTTTCATGTGATCTGGCAGTCCTACGATGGCAGGGTGATTTGGGGGAAACCCTTCTTCGGTTTTAACTGGATGGGCACCCTCTGCCAGCCACCCATCCATTTTCTCATATCCCCAGAACATCAAAAGAAATAGAACTCCACAAGAATACACGTCGAGCTTTTCCGGGCTGGAAGGATTCGGAGATATCGGTGATGCACCGGACGAAGTGGCTTCTGGAGCGGACCACAAGTCGGTGACACCGAATGATGTCAGCATGTGTATAACATTTTGAGTGTCGGCCGCGGATCCAAAATCGGAGAGTTTTAGCGTTCCATCGGATGTGAACAGGACGTTGCCTAACGATGTGCACAGCGATGGAGAAGCAGGTTAGAGACAGACCACCCAAGGCGCGTGCAGACACTGCAACCACCGCACATTACCAGGTTTTATATCGCGATGCACAATGTGGTGAGAGTGCAAGTACAAGATTACGCGAATGAGTTTCTTAAAGTTGCATTGAAGTTCTGCGAGGGGCATTGCACCTTGAAAGAGAAATCGTCATGACAGACCGCATGCGACCATTCCCAAGTGAAGCGTACCGACGGAAGAAATCATAATGTCTTCAAGACTTCCCCCCGTAGCAAACTCCATTACCGCGTATATTCGTTTGTTACCGTCAATTGTTTCAAGAGCCTAGTAGCATATAGTCATGAGACATCAATCATTCTAATAGCATAACAGGTGCATTTAGTCTCCTCGTACCTTTACCACATTGATGTGGTCCGACACCTTGGTCATTGTCGATATTTCCCTTTCAACTCGCGCTTTGAACTGATACTTTGTCTCGTTCTTTCTCTTTTCGTGGACTTTAACTGCAACCACAGATCCATTTGCCATTTGTGCTTTGACAACTCGTGAGAACCCTCCCTGACCCAGTATCTCGGCGCTGCTGCTTTTTACTTGTCGCTTAAGGTCTTTATCACTGAGCGTCGCCAAGAGAGTCAAAGAAGGCAGCGATTTGTTGCGTGCTTGTCTCGGAGAACCTTCCATATCCTTGAGGTCCGCGAGACCATCGTTCTGGGACTTTGCACCAAAAGTCTTCCCTACCGTGCTGGTTTTGTACAGCGTCCCACTCGCTGCTCTTGATAGAGTTTTCCCAGCCTTGGATATCGTTCCACCCGCTTTTTTCGAAACCTTTCCTCCAACATCTTTAACACCACCGTAGAACTCGTCAAACTGTGCACATTGAAGTGATACACGAATATAGTTGGAGGGAGATATACAAAAAGGATTTTCAGTTCGCGGGGAGTGAATCCTGACCAGATATTTGTCGCCAAGCGAGGTTGGACAGTAATGTTACCTTTTCTTTAAGGTCCAAGTCCTTCAGCCGTCCACGGAGCTTGTCAAAGGACATGGTGGTCCTCGAAATACGGACAAAGGGGCTCCAAGTCCAGACATAGTGGGTTGATGCTAAAGATAGAGTTGTGAGTTCGCTAGGGGCCACGCGTGTTTCTTACGGGTTCATCTGAGGGTTCATCGCGTCTTGCATTTTCACAACTGTGCCACTCATTGGACCACGTGATAGAATTGGTAAGCAAACAAGTTTCTGCCTCGACGGTATAGAGCTTCTACCATGGTTAAAGTGGATAAATATTGAATGACATCCCCTTGATGGTTGTCAGCAGAACAAGTACTGATATTATCAAAATATGCACTCTCTACTACAACAACCCGCAGATCGTGCTTTGCCTTGATATACCAGGATACCCTACTTATCGATCCTGGATATCCCTCCCTTACTCAAAGGCCGTAGTCCCCCTTCCTCTCGCTAACTAAAAAAAAATGTCACGTATCGTACTACTTTGGCCAGTCGTCTTTAAACTCGATTGTGAAGAACAGATTCGGTTTATCTCTCAGTTCAGCAGTGGCGGTTACCGTCGTGATAATCGCCTCCCGACTTTGCATCGGAAAGTTGCACCGTGCGTCCAGCCGGCCCCCCGTTAGAGGAGTGACCGTGGCCCTTTCTGCCGCTCGTGGAATCCAAATTGTGTAGCTTCGTCATGCAGTCCTGGAAGCGTCCCACATCGGTAAGAATTATGATGATGAGGAACGCGGGGCCGTACATCGGGAAGTTCCAGTTGTGGGTTACGGGTATCACTTCGCCGAGAGCTATGAACCCAATGCAGATATTGGCGGTATAGGCGATTGATCGCGCAAATCCATTCATGTATGTCGTCAGCTTGGTCACCATGCTCACGTTTGTCTTCGTGGCAGTGGTAGATTCCACGATCTTGTACTGAGTGATCAGGAACAGAACTGACTCGACTGTGCTGTAGTACACCAATACCACCGTCTCCATTGTGGTGCTGATTGGCGACGGGATCGTTCCGTAGTTAGCTTTCATATTGGTGGCCCAGAAGTAGCTTGCGGTGCCGTGAATGACTATCTGAGTGAGCGTTACGCCCGCGGCCAGTAGCCAGACTCTCGGGTGGAACGGCTTGCATATGAGAAACGTCCGGTACGCCGAATGATATGTCAGGCAGGCGAAGAAGAAGTCGTAGAATGCAGTAGCACATATAATTCTGGTGGCAAATCCATCCGGGTTTCCCAGCCCCAAATAGCTCCAGGAGCTACTAACGAACGACATGGAAACGATATAGGAAAGGATGGCAATCAGAATCGACGTTTTCATGTGCACGTTCTTCGTCTTGACAATGTTCTCCCAAAACGATAGCAGTACAGTCACCCCAGCAAGGGCACTTCCTGAACCTATAGCTGAAAGCTGGAGTGGGTCCATGTTTTGTGTCGACCGGGTTACTTGGGTGCAGCAACGATATTGTAGTGCAAAAAAGACTTGCAAACTCTACTTATATTCTGTGGCTAGTTTTCGTTGTAGTTGGAGCGGAAACGGGGCCAACTCATGGCCTTTATAAACCCCTCGCATATGATAGCATGTATCTTTTTACAAATATGCAAGCCTCGTTAACCTTTCCCTGAACATAAATGGCGCATTGACATTCCTTAGAAGGCACCTGAATGTCACCTAAATATTGACGAATTCACGTCAAAATCCTGGTCTTGCTTTCTTATCCTCGGGGTACGAGAACCTTTGTGCGTAGTCTGCGGAGCAATGTTTGGACCAATAGTGGAGCGTTCTTTGACATGATTTGTTAAGATTGTTGCACCATGGGAATAATAGCAAGGTAGAGTAAATCCAAAAGAAGATAAGCGATTCCAAATTAACGTTACCTAAAAGGCGCATGAATGTCACATAAACATGGTCACATTGGGTAAAGAAAAACGTTGTCTGGTGCTAAGCTTGGCTACCTATATTTAATTTGTGTAACCCCATATTCACACCAATGGTAGGCTTTTCATTCCCGAGTTTGTGCTTTTTTTTTTTTGCTGAGAGACATGTGCTTTCTCCCGCATGGACGGATTATGGCTATTCTTAGAATGAAAGAACTCGGATATGAACATTTCCGTGACAGACAAACGTCACCCGCGGAGCCATCACGGACACGGATTTGTTTGTCTCCAATAATAACTACAGAATAATGTGCACAAAGCCAGGGTCGTCCCTTGGATGCTCACATGCAAGCTACTTTTGTTTAGGTATCCGGAATGTTGACATGATAGCTGCTCGAACTAACTCAGCGAGCTATTATAGTTCTGTTGCACAAAGCTGGAGGACCTCAAGAGGACTTGGATAATAGTCAGCTTCTCGTGCTTTCTAAAACGACACAAAAACTGAACCAATAGGAAACACACGACCGAAATTTCAAAATACTGGGGCGTATCATGCCTTTGCTGATGGCATAACCAAACTGATTAACTCAATTGGTCAAAAAAGCTGTTGGAGGTTGGTTTGGTGACCCTCTTTACCTTGGATAGTCAGCAATGGCGAGTTTGGCATGTTGAAACAAGCAGATTATACAAGCATGCTTCCTCGGAACGCCTCAAATCAGATGCGGAAGGAGGCTGCCTTATTTCCGGAGTGTTGGTTGAGATTGAGAGGACGGACATTTTGAAGCACACAATGAGGTAAATATTACTTTTTATGCCATATTCATGGTACATTTTCAACAAGATAGTTCTCACCTCATATTCTCAGCTTTACGTCGATGCTTTGCTGCAGTTATGCGTCTCTTCTTCTGCGGCCACTGCAATCGCTGGTCGCATTCTAATTCAAAATATACTGTATATACTTCAAAGAGACATATCCAACCATAATCTGCATTCACTACCAGAGGTTATACTAATCAATTCATCGATTTCTTCAATGGAATTGCTTAAATCATTGTTTTCGCCTCGCAGGGTGTAGGATGGATAGACCGACCACCACGGCAGCGGCGTCACCATGCCGGACACAATACGTACGGTACAACCCCCAGTTTTGCTGATCCATTCACATCACATGTCTATATGTGGCCAGCACAAGCTTTCCATACCGCAAACCGATAGCATAGTGGGCGATGCAAAGCAGAACTTTTTCAATGCAAGATTGACACACTATACGGAGAGGGCCTCATCCATGGGAGATTGCGATCCTCCATAGAGTATTGTGCGCCTCTACAATCGGAAACATGCAGAACATGTTTGCTGGATGATGATCCCGCGGAGTAATTTATTGCTGCACGTCAACAAATTATGTTAAAGAGGAGTACAGGGGGATCATCCGGAGAGCCACTTGCTAGAAAATACTATAAGCGAATGGAAAGGTTAGAATTCCACCCCACGAGAAAGGTGCGACATTTGACAGTGCTGTTATTTGGAACAAAACTTCATTCTGGGGCAACAATGTTAGCTATAAACCAGCAAACAAAAACATCGCGTTCATACGATAGAGTACTGCGGTAACTGGCTCGCATAACAGAACTAGCTTATTCTCTAGAGGCATCTTTGTCGATACTAACGTGGACTACTCTACATACCTTCCTCGTGGGGATGGTATTCTAAAATTACAATTGGTGTGGTGGAAAGCACTCAGTGCTGGAGCTAAAGTAGACGGGTGGCTGTACTCTTGATTTAGAGGAACCTTGCTGAGAGCGCGTTCTTCAACAGATTCTACCGCAAAATTCATCAGGACAGGAATCAACATGACTATGGACCACAGCAAGATCACCGAGCTCTCAGCGAAGCACCCAAAACTGAACGTCTCGTACACGTATGGGACTGCGGGCTTCCGTACAAAGTAAATTGTGCTCGTCACCTTTTCACCATCTCCAATTGGACATTGGTTTGACTTGCACACTTTTCTGTAGAGCCGACGTTCTAGACTCAGTTATTTTTCGGGTCGGGCTACTTGCGGTGCTTCGGTCAAAGAAGCATGCCGGCAAGGTCATCGGAGTGATGATAACCGCGTCTCACAACCCTGCCCAAGACAATGGTGTCAAGCTCGTTGAACCCATGGGGGAAATGCTAGCTCAATCGTGGGAACAGTATGCAACGGAGCTGGCCAACGCCTCCTCGGACGATGCCTTGATTGCAGCACTGCAGAATGTTGTGGAAAAGGAGCAAATTGACCTTTCGAACGAGGCTGTTGTTATTGTCGGCAGAGACACCAGGTAACGATTGTTGTCACACGAGCGCATCTATCGCGATCGAACCTATAATTTTGTTGAATATGGACAGGCCGAGCGGTGAGGCGTTGGTTGCTGCTTTGACCGACGGTGTGCAGGCACTTGGGGGGAAAATCACCGACTATGGATTGACGACTACTCCCCAGTTGCACTACCTTACACGCTGCTTAAATACCCAAGGCACGCCAGACGCGTACGGAGAGCCCAGTGAGCAGGGTTACTATCGAAAGCTGGCAGAAGCATTTAAGCGGATAGTGGTAGGACCCTCGCCGAGTCACCGATCCCAGTCACTAGCAGATGCTCATTTTCTCAAGCCAGTCCGGCAAGCCCAAGTTGTCGACGATTTACGTAGATGCCGCGAATGGCATTGGTGCACCGGCTCTTCATAAGCTGGCAAAAGTGCTGACCGATGACCTCTTATCCGTGCAAGTGGTGAATGATGACACGGCTACACCAACGAAGCTTAACCACCAGGTAGTGCGGACTATCGTCGGCCAATAATTCACATGTGTTAATAACTTCACTACGTCAGAGCGGTGCTGATTTCGTCAAAGTCAATCAAAAGAAGCCGGAGGGCTTCGATCTGAAGCCCGGCATGCGATGTGCGTCTCTGGATGGTGATGCTGATCGTATTGTGTTTTGGTACGCGGACAATGGTAAGAACCAAGTCGTAACCAAACGCTATATCTACCGATATCAACCGAGTGTTAGCCGGAACGTTTAAATTGTTGGATGGAGACAAAATTGCGACGTTGGCGGCCGAATTCATCATGGGGCTTGTGCGAAAGGCAAAGGTCCCAAACATCAACGTAGGTCTGGTACAAACCGCGTATGCAAATGGTAGTGCGACTGCATATGTCAAGGATACGCTGGTGGGTTATAGCTTTGCGTGGCTTCTGCAAAGTCATGGCAATTAATGCAACTATGGCTACTAGAAAGTACCTGTTGTCTTTACGCCAACGGGTGTGAAGCATCTCCATCACGCCGCAGAGGAATTCGATGTTGGGGCGTATTTTGAAGCCAATGGGCATGGAACGGTCTTGTTCAGCCAGCAAGCTATCAAGGCGTTCCACTCCACCACTGGGTGAGTTAGTTCCCGAGGGGGTCTTTCCGATGAGCTTGCTAACGAAGCTTCAAATCGGATGACAGAAAAACTGCGGAAGAAACGGAAGCGCTTGAGATTTTAAAGGCATTGACTGACCTGATCAACCAAACGGTCGGCGATGCACTATCTGATCTTCTGATGGTGGAGGCAATTCTGACCTCTCAAGGGCGGTCATTGGCGGACTGGGATTCTGCGTACTCTGATCTGCCAAGTAGATTGGAGAAAGTCAAGGTGTGTACGCTCCACCAGACGGATATGGTACACTCCTGCCAACACTGACGCGGGCGACAGGTGCAAAATAGATTGAACTTTGAGGCCATCAAAGCGGACACAGAGCTTGCCAAGCCAGAGGGCTTGCAGCAAAAGATCAACCAGCAAGTTGCGAAATTTAAACATGGCCGGTCCTTTGTCCGGTAAGTTATCGTACGAGTGTTTATTGTGGACATGTTTCTGATCTTTGACTGCGGAATATTAGTCCGTCGGGTACAGAGGATGTCGTTCGCGTCTATGCGGAAGCTGATACACAAGAAAACGCGGACCTGTTGGCAAACATTGTCTGCGGGCTCGTGTACGACCAGTATGGTGGCGTTGGAGAACGCCCCGCAAAGTTCAAAAAAGTGGATCAACAAGGGAATATCATAGCTTAAGCAGCCAACAGCCGAGATAGAGATTGTTATTAGCCGTTAGAGTCCGGAGAAATTGAACAGTGCTGCATAGTTGCGCTATTTACGGCACTATAACTTTGCTGTAGTCTCTGTGGTCTTAAATCTAGGTTCTACGCCCTCAATAATGTAACGCGCTATCGCATCCCACGACCCATCTTTGCACGCCTTTTTAAATAGTCCCATGTGACCAACCTCCTTAGCGCCTAGCTCTTTGGGTTCTACATAATAAAAGCGCACCTTGGCATTCGGCATTAAAGCAAACCACTCATCAAACGCCCGCCTATCCGCACATAAGTGATCATCCGTCGCCGCTATACCGATAGCAGATTCAGGTTTAAATGCGTCATATGCGTCCTTCACCTCTGGTTCAGTCGTGCAATACTCGGGACACCGTGTCCACCTTGCCCAATCCCGGCCGACTCCCAACGGAATATCATCGCAAAGTTTAATTTTCTTGGCCGGAAAGTATCCCGCAACTGCTCCCAGCACTTCTACCATCCAAGGAAACGCAAATGTCACTAAAGGTCGAGAGTGATAACCCCAGAATGCGTTATTGCTTGCCGCAAAAATGTATCGGGTTACGAGATGCTTTAGAGGATTCAGGGGGGCAATGTGCGCTCCCACGCTGTGACCAATGATAACTATGCCCCGATCTGGATACAGAGTGTGGAGGTGAGCGGTTGCCGCGGGTTGATCGTACGTGGCCCAATGAATGTGGATATGGGTATTCTTGAGTGCGGCCAACCCGCCTTCCTCTGGAAGGGAATCGCCATGCCCGCGGTAATCGTAAATCAAAACGGGGCAAGAATGAGCTGATGCCAGATACTTGGCAAAGTTGCTATAGAAGCGTCGGGGCACCCCGGTCGCCGAGTTTATGAGGACCGCTGAGGGTAATGTGGTGGAAGTGGAAGGTTCGGTAGTTTGCGGGGCAAACAACGTAGCTTTGATGGGAAATGCATCAATGTGCGCTGGAATGGTGATGTCTGAGATTACAGGTTCTGACATTGTTGGCGAAAGTGATAGATTGCGAGTAGAAGATGGCGGAATGGGGAGGCGACAGTGTTCTACTTCAAACGCGCTTCGCTCGCGCGCTACAACTTTTACCCAGATCGCGATCACATTACTTAATACTAACCAACTAATTAACATCCAATGAACAAGAAACTATGAAAACACCCATGGAAGAAACTCAAAAGCAGATCTAACCGCTTCCGTATCCTTTCTACGTTACTTATATCTAACTTACGTATTACGTTTGCAACAGAGGAACTTACAACGTGCCTTAAAGCTGCCACCTGTGGAGCAGAATATATCAATACCTTCATAGTTTTACTCAATTTTTATTGCTGTGAAACTTTACCATTTCTTTTGCGCCTAATTGATATGTGTGTGTGTGTGAGAGAGGGAGATAAAAGAGTAAACAAGCTGACGGCGTTCAACATAAACCGACGCTGCTATGGTCCTGCCCGAACTGAGCGTAAATCACCTGTCGTTCGTTGTATTCCTTTATAGTGTCCAAAAAATTCTTTGATGAATCTGCTAGATCCCCAAACTTGTGTTCAAGCTGTCCCAGTTTTTCCCCTCGCTCATCCAATGCCTATTGACAACCCAGTTTAAATCAAATGTTCCACAACAGTACATACTCTGCCCACTTACTCGTTTGGCATGACCAAAGGCGGACCCTTCCTCGCCGGATAATGATCCCACAGGTTCAATTTTTGGTAAGGGATGAACTAGAAAGTTATAAATCAGAAAACTGAAAGCAATGTTCTTAAGGGTCGTCAGCAGTCTTACATAGAGCATCATGTTCTTTATTTGAGCTAGCGGAACTTAGTCTCACACCATGAGCTCGCGCCCATGACGTCGCTCGTGTGAGATCGTATATCCGGGTTTCCACGTCTGGAAGACTACGATAAACAATAATTAATGGTTGATATACATGACCGACATTAACACAATTGCTTACTGAGATTTATCGCTCATAAAGCTGAACATACGGAATTCCCGTTCCCAAGTCCAGCACAGCGTTTTACCATCCTTTGCAATGCATGTCTTCCGGAGACGACTGCATAAAACGAAAGGCAACCAGGATGAATAAAATGTAAGCCATGTGCACGCAGCCCGCTCTTTACCTTTCGTCCAAATTTGCTATTGGCAAACGATTCTCCCACAGGAGCTTCAATCCAGGCAGCTCAAACGCTTGTATGAGCCCCGTTCCGGTAACAACGACAAGGACCGGATCTCCTATACCAACAAGAGTTGTAACAATCCCATTCTACCAGAAACAATGGATATTACTTACCATGAAGAAAGCTCAAGGAGGCTTTGAGGATTGGCCCATTCTCGTCCGATGGATTAACAATAGCTGCCACAGCAGGTTTGGTCCCTGGCTCTACAATGTATACCACGATCGTTCGGGATAGTGCTGCTATGATGTAATTTTCACCCGGCTGGTTGGAGGCTCCACTGTGATGTGACGTTCGAGCTTGTCGAACGACACGACCATGGTCATCGAGCACTGTCACAAACACTGGTTGTTGTCTAGTTCGCCGGCGATCAAAGAGAACCCCTGTAAAGCAGAACATTGATGTCGGTGAAAAATAATTTCAGGCTAACATTGAGAATCACAAGTCGTGTCGTAGACTTACATTTCTTCAATGTCAGATCCCCCATTACGATGTCAGTGTAAACTCCGTACACGAGCTGAAGACCAGCTGCGGATAGAGCAAAGATGCAAGTCCGAGGTACAGTTTCTGAGAAATAGTGCGAGGGTTAACCCTATTGCGACCGAGGAATGCAATGATTTTGGGCAAACCTTTATCGAAATAGGTATCGGCAACATGGAGTAAGTCATATTCGACCACTTCAGAGTTTTCACGCGATTCACCTAGAGAATGATGCACAAATGAGCATTTTAACAATTTATGATTCACCGTTCATGACATTCCTTACCGTATAGTGGTTCTACGGTCACCTCTCGTCCAGTACTCAATTGAACAACGTGTAAGCGACCACCTTCGGTAGCCGTTACGAGACTACAAAGGGTACGAGGTCAGTGAAATTCAACAGGAGCAAACCCAACCATGACTTACAGATCCGCCCAGCTTGCAAACGCTTGCAGCCGAACAGGGTCCTTGTGTACAGCTTGCACCATCGGCTGCCAACTGGGTTTTTCGGGTGGCTCTTCTGGAAGAATTGTCTCGAGTGTGACATAGTCGTTACTTGTCAAGGAGTCCCGGAGCTCCGTTTCCTGGGCTTCAAAGGGAAAACTGTCTTTTACCAGAACGGAATCTCGAAAGTCGACATGCTGTGAGTTTCCAACCAGGCTCGCCCTTTCGTTCGCCAGGGGATCATGAGAACTCAATCGTTGCGGTAGAGCCGGTGGTTGCTCCGGCGCTGGTAATTTAGCCTCAGATTCTTTCTTTGGGGAAGTATTACCGGAGACCGGACGTTCCCCTTCAGGTTGTTGGTCATCAGACCCTGTTGGGGACCGCTCTGCGCTTTGACCGTCGCCCGACGTCTCCAATGATACTGTCGGGGCTGATGTCTGATCGGGCGGGGTTGCATCAACAGCTGGCGCAGGGTCCACCCCATTGTCCGTACCGGTCTTGCTATCAGCTTCCCCAACGCCTTGGGAATCTCCCGCCGAAGAGTGCTTACGCAATGGCCGTGCCACTCCCTCCTCCTCTTCCGATGTCTTGCCACCGTGCTCCGGTTCTTGACCCTGTGGCACTTCTGGCTCATCTGCAACAGCTTGCAAGCTATCACTAGCACGGGAGAGTCTCTGAATGTCCTCCGATTGCTTTAAAACTTGGTCAACTGTCTCGTCTAAACGTTGCATGAGTGCATCCATGTCCTCCAGTGGGCCGTTGGCGGCCTTTGCCGCCCTGATTTCACTCGCACTAAACCAGCGATACATGGTGACCGTGCACCCTGCAGTCAGCAGAAGAGCACGTTGGTCGAGATCCATCGTAACCTGATTGAGATCGCCGCTAACTTTGTCTGGCGATAAGGTGAAGAGTAGTCGTGGCGAAGGGATGCCGACTTGCCAAAATCGAATCACTTTGTCGGCATGCAATGTGCAAAATACGTCCCACACGTACTTTGCGTTCTTGTTGATCAGTGTTCCGCCGTGCATTGGCAGCGTTCGAGGGTCTTCTGGAGGCGTGGCGCCTCCCCGCATCTCCCATCCTAGAGCTTCAGGACAATCTGAATATGTGAAGTCGGTAATACGTTCGGCTGACGATATTATCACAGACCCGGACAAGCTTAATCGATCTTCTTGTCCCAAATAGAAGGCTTCAACTGTCCTTGAAGAGGTAACCACGACAACCGCCAAACGATGCTTGCCCTTGTCATCACCCACTAGAGCAAAGTCTACCGCATCCATGCCAATGGCGTGCATTACATCGCTCTTCATGTTTGCCATGTTTGTACATCGAGAAAGTCGACGGACAGCCAAACTCTCACCCTCCTCCTTCACACCCGTCATAATGAGTAAACTCTCGTCTGTTGTTGTTCCTCGCATCCATATTATTTTACGACTGAAGGGTTTGCTAGGATCTTGTGCCGGGGTTACCGATACGGGCGTAGTCTCAATAACTCGTACAGGTTTATGAATTGTATTCTTTTTCAGCCCATCTAACCATCCTTCCTTCAATTCCCATATTGCTGATCGCCGCCCAAAATTGGCCATGAAATAGAGTCCATCGGGATGCCAACACACTGCTTGCAATGGTCCATCGCCGTCTGCCAGCTGCATGCGAAATTTTCGTCGCAGCAACTGCTCCTTCAGATCCCACAAAGCAACGAACCCCGATGCATACCCGATAAGCAGTAGGTTCAAATCTGTTGGACTTGTTTCAAGGCCAGTTACTTGTATTTGACGTTGATCATCTTCTCCGGGTGCTTCCTCGTCACCGTAAAAAGGGTAGGTGATGGTGTACGGGGATTGCTTGCCCGTCGTACAGTCATAAACAATAACAGTTCCATTACAGCAGCCCAGATATATCCACTTTGATTGTGATGGCACATTCAAGCTGGAAACACTGCCATATACAGGGACCGGTGGGAACTTCAACTTGATCGCCTGCAGGTCCCATACCAAGAGGTCGCTCTTTGCAGTGACTCCAATTACGTACTTGTCTCCAACTTTGAAAGCCAGAAAACGAATGGCAGAGGAGTAGCCTTCCGGTGCGAATAACGCATACTCCCATCCCTTCCCGACTATTACCACGGATCCCACAGACGTTCCTATCGCCAATAGCGACTGGGCAGGATCATGCGCGATTGCTGTTGGATATCCGGGTATACCAAGGCGCGAAATCTCTGTAAGAGCAAATGCATCGTGGGGGCGCTCTTTCCGCCGTGCAGGTGCAGTATTGCTTCGAACGATCTTTCGGAGAAGATCCATGCTTTTAGTCACTCGAGTCTCAAGACTATGGGCACTATTTCTCGTTGGGACAAGGGATGAGCAACAGATGTCTTGGAGTGGCTCGAGTTCGGGAACTTGCAGTTTGAGGGTATCCGAGAGAGTTGGGGGCCACTCCTTCCGCGACGTCGTTAACTGCTAAAGGTACTCCTCAACCTCACTTGACACTTGGTGGCGTTTGGCCAAAAGGTCCGCCTGGGGGTTTAGTCGCGCGATGTGGGTTGATTTGGCTGCGCGACTCACTCTCTTCCTACCACTTTCCAAAGGAGCTTTGTCAACCGACGACTTGCGACATGCAAGGAAGGCTCTCAACTAGTCCAAGTGGTAGATATCTGGTATGCAAGGAAATAGGGACGACGGACCATAGCCCGCCAGAGCTATGCTCAGGGAATCAGTGGATTTGGGCGTGTGTATAAGCAGTAAATCTCTTGATGTCCTGAAGAACTGTAGTGCAATGCACAGTATCAAACTTGGTGGTCAAAGAGGGCAGGTCCTCTACAATACTCTATAAGTTAGTTCTGCCGTTTGGGCGTGCCATCGGGACTATCATGACCTACTGCTTGTCTATCAACGATACATTCATTAACAATGCATCCCAAAGCGTAATAGGCGTGTTAATATCGGGCCTTGAGATAGCCATATTTCATCTGAGATCCTTTGCTGCAGGCTTTTGAGCTGGCTTTCTGGCCAAAAGTCGACGGTTGTGTCGCACTTTGAACCTTCATGTGGCTGGCATGTTGATATATACGAGTTTAGGCACATTAATTTACGTGTTAAGTGACATGAATCTGGGTATTACCCAATCCGATTCCCACGTCTCAGATGAACTATCGCCGTACTTTGCCGATGATAAGGAATGCAGTTGCTAACGTCCAACTATGATGATTTACTTCTTGGATATCAAGTTGAAGAGAGAGGAAAGGACGAAGGTGTTGGAGGATATTCCCCCGCTCACGAAGGGGAATGGGCGCCGGGTTGCTGGGAACTGTTTATCAAGGATGGGGAGAGCACGGAATGGGTTGACCATGCCAATCAGGATTTTGCCTTTCGACATGACGATGATGTGCTGTGGGACCTGACAGAAGACGAAGCGATATGCTTCCGGGATCGCGGAGCGGAAGGCGAGTTATCTTCAGTTGATGGGCACTTAAGTGAGCTTTGGGATGACGACTTTGCTGAAGTAACACACGAGAGCTGTGTTGAAATGGATATAATTTGGGAAGGGAACGAGTTTTTGGATCATGAGAGCGAAGCGGAGAGTTCTCACCAGAATCAGGCGGTTTCATGTGATGAAGATGTGCTGGATACTACAGAACAAAAACATGACCATGGCGGTTCTACAATCCGTGCTAATACACTCTCCAGCAATATGGTACATTACAGTCCAGACGCACATGCCGAATGGTTCAGCGAAGATGGCTTGGAAGACACCGCAGAAAATGATAGCTGGGCGCCGCCCTCATTGAGTCGAGAGCATGATCAAATCCAGTTCCGCTCTGAAGATGATGATATGCTGTTTACATACGAAGCGGACAGCAACAGCAGTTCTTTGAAATTCGAGCTATCGGTGGACAGCGATGTTTGGGCAGATGATCGATTATCGTACAAGGACGAGACGCTTGTACCGGATATATTAGGACTCACGGCAGGAAAGGAAATGGAAATGGATATAGATCCTCTGATTTCCAGCCAATTGGAGAAGGACAAAAAGTTATCAAAGATCCCATTCGAAATCGTTCTAGTTGGAGATCCATGTATGGACCAGTTAGAGGTTGGGTCGCTCTGGAAAGCAACGGCACGTAGCCGGTGAGAATCAACCGATGAAGTGGTCTGCCCGTTCTGGTGCTGTAATAGTGCTAATTGCTTGATAGAGAGTGGATGCTGGAGCAAGTAGATGCCGTACTCAGTCGCATCCGACAAGCGCCCGAAACTGGAAAACAACATGTTCTCAAGATGATCTCTCGTAGTCAAAAAGTTTGGAAGTACGAGTCGACATTTTGTGAGGAAACAAGGAGTTCTGGAAATGGTCCTAAAGTCTGGAATGCAGGTATGACGATCAGATCCCAGTCATGAGACTGCAAACAAAAAGGCACGTCTACAAAATGATTCCAGATGGGAATGGGCGCTTCGGTAAGTTCGACACTCTGAATGCTCTCAAATTTGAGAAGTAAAGGTTGAGGACTATCATCGTATAAGACATATATGTGCGCATTCTGGAGTACTGTAAAGATCTCTTGCAAAAGAATGTAACTGCGACAAAAAGAGAGATATACTATCGTGATGTCGCTTTGTTCAAGAGTCAACGGGTTGTAGATCAGGTAATGGGATTGTGATGCATGTGATTATGCGAAGACGTGTGACAAACCTCTCAGATTGGTAGGCAATCGAAGATCTTGCATGTACCTTCGCAGTTCAAAGGCATTGCCTCAATATGGTAAGGTTAAACTGTGGTCATCGTTGTACACTGACTCGCACGCAAGCATCAACTTGAAATTTTTCAGGTTGCCTCGTCCAAAGGTCTGGTGCATGGGGACTTGCGCTTACATATGGTAGACAGAACTATAGTAGATTGTCTTCAAGGGGGCCATCAGGTAGGGTGATATTCTGATTAGTTCTGACCTTCAACTTTGACGACCATTGTCCCTTTGATAGGGAATTCTTATTCCTACGTCTGAACAAATATCTCATATCCTTACAAACAAGGCTCTTTTTTTGTTCTTGATTATTTGTCCACTACTTGTTAAGTCCTTAACTAGTTGATCCATGGCTCTACATTTGGAAACAGCAGCCAAGTTTGTGCTGGTGATCGAAAAGGAGGCAACATTCCGCACAGTCGTTGCTGACCGATTTGCTGCCATACATGGTCCATGTATCTTGATAACGGTATGAGCCACGGACGCACCGTGCACTGTGTCAACCACGATGTTACTTAGGATCGTTGTGAATAGGGGAAAGGATATCCTGACGTATCAACACGAAGACTTGTCAAAAGATTATCTGAAATTGAACGTACACATATCAAGACGCCGAATCTCGATGATGGCAATTTACCGAAGCCATGGGAACGGGACACGATCATGGACGCACACCAGTTCGATCATTCTCGTCCGAATAGGCCGGATCTTGTTGACTTTCATGACCCTGATTCTCTGAACATCGAATTTCGAGTCGAACAGGGTGCAACGGACCTGTTAGAAATGGAGGGCGAGAGGCCGGCGGTTATCAATGATCCATTGGAGGAGCCATATATAATTGGTGCATCTGCGGATTCGATCGTCAACAATGATGTCGACTTGGAGACTGAAACTGAATTGGTAGAGCTGGCCGCTGCAGAACAACCTGGAGATTCAGTGAAAATCGAGACGTTTGATGTTTCTGACAGTCCAGAACGTGCACAGGTGGAGGATGGACCGGTCGAACGCCTTCCGGTTTTGGCACTTGTAGATTGCGATCCCCATGGAATTGAAATTTACTTGTGCTATAAGTTCGGCTCTAAGGTATGGAATTGGTGACAGGGGTTTTCAAAGAAATCATACACTATTGGTAGTTTGAAATCATACCAAATCGCGCAGGCAATGGCATTCGACTCTCATAATCTCGCCTGCCCTACCATCCGCTGGATCGGTCTCCGCCCAAGAGACTGGATCAACACCGACTACCAGATCGATTTTAACAAACTGCTCGTTTTGACGGAACGGGATCGGCGTCGAGCTTTGGGAATGCTAAGAAGAGGTTACATCAAACAATTTTCAGATATACGGTATAGTGCATCGCTGCTTAGATGCCGTCAAAATGAGTTTGCTTTGATTTTTTTTGGACATTTTAGTACTGCCTTATCTCGCATACTATTTTATGGCCGCAAAGCCGAGATACAGGCGGTACCCCCGGATATACTCACAGGAACCTATTTGCCGAGAATTGTGGCAGAACAAATTAATTGAAGCATGGACCTAATATCTAGTTACTTTTTGTTAACTAAGGAAGATCACTATGACAATACGTAATTAGAATAATAAATGGTGTAGGATATTTAATTAGATGTCACCAATAATCCTAGGATTTTTTCCCGGGCGGATTTCCTTCTGATACTTTGGCCAAACTACTGATGGACAAGTTGGCCAAACAGGACCCAGACATTTACAGCATCGGCACGACGCAGGGTAGGTCACCAAGGACTAGATTTGCTTCGATGAGAATTGCGCATATGGCCCCAAGAATCAAAGTTTGACCGCCTCAGACTTGGAACTAGCAGTATGCTGTTGGCCACAAGTCGAAAGCTTGCATTTTGCGCGCATTATGCACGATAATCACATCATCCAAGTCCTTGTGCTACCTACACGAACTCTTGATTCGCTGTCCAAGGGAGGATGTTTGCAGCCTGTTGGCTGCTGACAGATCATGATCTTTTAGAGGCGTCGGTTATCTACGCATCTTGGCTTATAAGCCGTGTCAACGTAGTTGATGCGCCCGAAGAGGATGAAATCGGTAGCATTGTATGAAATTTCGGATCCTTGGACTTTTCACCTAACCCCGAATGGATGCTTACAATATAAATCATGGCTCTTCTGTCATTGTTCCACAAAGTGAGCGTTGCCTTGTAGGCGATATCGCGTAAGCTGCTGACTGGAAGAACCACTGAGAATACAGTGTCTGAATAGGATTTCAAAGGGAGTTTGGTTTGCTATCATTTTCTCATTTTCATCCTTTTCATCCTTTATCACAGGCCCTTCCCCCGAAGAGGATGCCATCATCACCCGAAGGCTCCGGCGAGTCGTTGCTCCTTCCATTTCTGGCGCGCGCAAACGATCAGTCCCAGGCGCCCACCTCAAAGAGGTTATCACGTTGCATTACTACAACGGCCTTTAAAGTTATCCGGTATACTTTTGGACCGAGTACCCATGGCTGGAGCGAGTTTTATGCCATCCCGAGGCGGAAGGAAAGATGAAGAGAGAGTGGGGGGATGTGGGAGAGGGTGCCTTTTTATAACCCTGGGGGACTGCGCTTTTTTTTTGCATTCGGAATTCTCGGCGGAAGATAACGTTATCCTGCGTACGTCATTCTTCTGAGCACGCCATGAAGGCCCAATCATCGTCGTCGTTTCCACCTCCTGGCAGACCTCCTGGCGTGCGTTCATTCCCCTTGCACACGGCGCGCGAGTCAAGATTATGTAAACGCGTGAAGCGAGTCATTTGTTTATCTTGATTTTCCCACGGTCCTTGCCAAACGAGATGAAGACGAATATCGTATGCACAGACAGCACAAGATGTCAAGTACTTGTTCTGCCCAAGGATAGGATAGTCTACTGCAAGGTCGGGTGTGCAAGTCACTCATAGACAAAGACTCCTATGCGTTTCATCGGCGTCTTCAGGTGGGATCTGAGGGGAACTCCAACTTGTACGTAACTGTGAGTACATACATCTCTACATGATATGCACTGACGAATTGATGTCGCATTGTATTTGGTTATGTATATCGACCATCCAGTCGACATCCTTTCAGGTTAGATATGGAATATCTAGATACGACGGTTGTCATATATCGTCACTGTCCATTGTCCCACCCAAAAACAACCCGACATCTCTGCAATTCAAAGAAGGTCAAATGATACCAGCGCAGTCCGTCTTCATCACTGACATATAATAATCCGATGAAAGGTCGACACGAATCATCCTGTAAATTCACTCCCTCCATCCGTTTCGGACAATTCCCTGACTGGGGCGCAAGTGATTCATATTCCAGAAATATTTGCATTAACTCTTCAGTCGGGACCTCCATTATCGTCAGGACGATTCCAGGGAAGTTCTCGGTGTTGCACAGTGTTGACACACAGTATGTCGTCGAGACGGATCTGGGAGACTGATTCGACGAATCTGTCATTGTCCGGGCAGTGACTGGTGTGACTGGTGGGGTTTCCAGATCGACGTAACCGAGTCAGCTCGAAGAGCATTGAGACTGTTGCCTGCAATAATGACGGCGGGTGACGTTCGCAAGTTGCTCAAAAGCTCAATAGGGGGGCAGGCTCCTTCTGCTTCGTTATAGGCGTATGGTGGCTCGCATTTCGAGCGAGGAGGGATGGAATCATCTTCAATGACGTTCTATTGCGCGGCTCTTTCCGGTGACGGATGTAGACCAGTGGCACAACTCTATGAGCACCATTTACAAGATGATGATAGCTGCACCCAAGTAGATTCCTCCAGCTCCTTCTTGAGAAATTGTAGTCCTGCGACCTTGAGACTTCCCAAAATCTTTGGAATCTTCCGGAGCTGCTATTCCGCCAGAGCTAAAGTGTCGGATGTAAACATTTTCTGATTATGGGAGCTTGGGAGCCAGAGATATCCGCTATCAAGGAAGTTTGGAGCTTGCCCTTCCACAACAATAAAAAAGTGTCGTCGTCACGTTATTCAGATGCGGAACAAAGTTGGCGAGCATGGAGAAGGATCGTTTCTCCTAGTAAGCGATCTTTGGGAGAAAGCGAACAAAGCAAGCACAATTGAGGATGTTCTTTGGGAATGGGTCAAAGTGCCCTAGATGAGCCAGCCTGTAGTGGAAGATTAACAACACGCAGATACGGTTAGCATACGCCTGGTGTAGTAGGAGCATCTAAGAAAAAGGTCGTGGAGCGAGTCAGCATTCTTTGTCAGATGCTTATGATAAGCCATATCACAGACCAGATATGTAACTCTATGTGCCCGCACTCTTTTGGTGTTGAGCACCGGTTTCGCCTCAACCGTCAACCTACCCATCAATATGCCTTCGCAAAGTTCGATGGCCATGTATGTTTCCGAACAACGTACGCGAACGTAAGAAACATCGCTGCTGTGTACTTTGACATGATTGGATAACTTCGCTCCCGTCGAGCCTCATCAGTGACGGTTTGGCATTCGAGAAGCATTTTTGAGACGACTGCGTCGTAGCCAAATTTGGGCTCAACTTGGGATAGTCCGGCCTGCATTTTTTGGTAGTTGGTACATCAGGTCGGTAAGCAAACCTGACCATTCCCAGGACTGGTGAGGAGACTTTTGCTGAGCAGTTTAATTTCTGCCTTGGATTCACTAAACTTTATATCATTTTGTGGTGTCTCTAATGTCCAACAAGTCTGCGAGGGCTGGTCGATCCCTGGAACTGACCTCGCCATCTGAACAGAATTTCTATACGAGTGCGAAAATAATCTGCCAGCAAAGCTGGCGTTCCGCACTCCGTGACATGAGCATCAAAACCCGAAGGTTTCTCATTGCTCAGCGGCTCCGTATCAAAGACCAGCTGGTCGACGTTTCTGTCCGTGACGGGAACATTCCGCCCTGCCTACAGTACTAGCTACTAGTACTACCCCTATTAGTACGAAGATCAGTCGTTTATAACGCATACGGCGACGGTTTACCACTGTCGGAACGCGCATTGGACTTCCCGTACCTTTTCTGCTCCTGATCGGAAGTAAACCCAATATGACGTTTTCTTCTGGATATTAATTGTTTATGAAGGAACAGACATGTATCTCATGCTGAATGTAGTGTCCTCGATGTTGACATGTCTATCTGCCTGACAGGGACCTCCACATTCATTCACCATAGCTGAGAGCAATGTGAAAGCGAAGATACGTCGTTGGCAGGTCTATTTGGTATTGTGGCGGTTCACAGTATTGCAATTGCAGCAAATCCGGTCTTCTTCATTTTGCCTTTTTCTCCTTTCGCATATGGCTGCAAGCATGCTACACAGAGAGGTGATGCTTTGTTATATAATGGATATAATGGAAGATTTCACTTGACGAGGACGAGTGGATGGAACAACTTGGCGGTGTGCCACGGCACTCCTACTGATACCGCAAATTCGGGTTCCTTCCACATACTTGGATTTGGTCTACTTTCTAATAATGTCTGATTCATTAGATAATTAAAGCTGTTATGGGAGACAGAATTACATACAGTATCAAACCACTTTTTACCACTGGGGCAGATTTAACGGACGACATCTACGCCAAAAAAAAAAAGCATGCGCAGATGCATTACCTCTTGGCGCAACAAGCCCACCAGAACAAGACTTGATTGTTCTCCAAACATGCTCGCTCCTGACTAAAGTCACAAGTTAGCAGATTCGCTACCCTACTTCTCCGGTAAACTCCCTTCATCTTTTTTTAAAAGCAAAAATTCATTTGTTGGTATTCTTCTTCTAGGAGCGTGGAAATGCTTAGGCTTTCCGTAGCATTTTCTACATCATTGCCGCCATTACCTGTGCCGGTCTATTGGCATCCCTATTCTTCAAGCACATTCCTTTAAAGTAGAAATACATGGGCTGATGACGAAGGTTAAATGCAGAATACAATAATAGGGTAGTGCTGCAACTAAGAGTCCATGTGATATTCAAACATGAACTATGGTGGTCTTCTGTTAAACGTTTATATCTAGTGCGGAGCCGATGGGTATTGGCACTAGCACCCGCACCAGGAATTGAACCGGCGACAACCAGCTCGGATAAGCTAATCTAACCAATCTACGCTACGGCTGGAACACCCCTGCTGAACACCTCTGGTCTACCGTGCCCATCCAACATTGATTGCACGATTGTCAGCATATTACAGGTTGCCAGCGTATCTCGGTTCCAGTAGCGCATCGTCCAGGCTTGCTGACAGTTAGGGTTGGTACAACCCAGCAATCCATGGACTTTTTCAATCTTGCCTTCGCGACGGCGCCAAGGTCTTGAATGAGGTCGTGTTTTGAAGTCCTTTTCAAGGAAGTCATCAGATGAGGCCAAACAGCGAGGGCAGACAGATGAGGTCTTGTACTCGTCGAGAAGGAAGCAGTTGATCCTGTTCCGCTTAAAGAGGGTGCGCCAACCTTTCGTCTTTGATGAGGTCTGAAATCTCGCAGTTCGACCGGCGTCGCTCCAATCACCCATCACAATGGTGAAGTTTTCGCCGTACTTGTTGCGCATGTTGGATATGAGGTCTGATTCGCTCTTCTGACGGTTTATGAATGCGTGCCATTTCCATCGAGTATGAGCAGGGTGGGAGTAGAACTCCTTTCGACGATCCCAATCAGCGCGGCGAACGAGAAGGTAACGCATGAAGTCTATGAGGTTCATCGTCTTGTGGCTTGGGATACGTGATTCTATGAGGTCAATACCGCCAGCTTTCATCCGCTGCCGTTCTTTTGCAAATCGACGGCTTCCAGTCTCCATGCAGCGTTGATTGGCGGTGTAACGGAAGATGGTGCCCTTGTTGTCTTGGCAGTAGAGAATGTCGCGCTTGTTTGGATCGATAACGACAATGTTCTCTTGACAAGCAGATAAGTTGTTTTCCACATACAGCGCCTTCACCTCAGCTGCTAGAGCCTTTGCTGACTTTCTCGCTCCGCGCTTTCCGTACTTGTCAGCTTCTGGGTGCTTTAGGTATACAGACACCGAGGTTCCGTCTGTCGTGATCGAGCCTTCAAAATGCATACCACAGCGAGACCGAAAAGCTTTGGTACGTAGATTACAGACGCGCAACCATAAATCGACCTTCTCTACGGCTTCTGCTTCTTGGCGGGTGATGCAGAGGATGTGGGCGTAGAGAATGACCGTGTCGATGCGAATATGGCTTTGGATGAGAGAGCGGCGCAGAGGTATCGCGCTGAACTGTTGAAAACCTTGCTGCTCGAACAACTTTGACAGTCGGCAGTATGCAGGAAAGAAGGACATCGCGTCGATGGCAATGAGGTAGGCAAGCGGCTTGTCTTGATCAGGAAATGGCAGGTTAAGTGTCCAGATCTCTTCTAAAATCTCGTTTTCAAGAATGCTCAAGTCATCCAGTGATTCTGGCATAGTTTCGAAAAGGAAAACCGACTTCAAGTAGTGTAGCTGAGTAAAGAAAGCTTGCCGCGCATCGCTTTTCAGTGGCAGTCGCTGCTTCTGTCCCTTCACGTCGAGCCGCAGATTGATATACCGAAGGAGCATCTGCATGAAATGCTCTTGAACGTTGACTTTCAGGTTCGTCATCATACTCGCTGTCAGGTAATTGACTGATTGCTGCTCGCCTCGTAGATTTGGGTGAACAAAGCCGACGATTTGGCAGTACCGTTGAACATATGGCAGCAAACAATCCCGCCATGCCTTCTTTGCTTCCTTTCTTGGATGCCAAGCCTCTCCTTTGTTGAGAAGATAGAGAATTGCTTCGATTGTATCTTCATTTACCGTGGGAAAGGTTGGTGCAGATAGGATGTAGAATTTGAGAGCGTGGGAAGCGTGGTCAGCGAGTTGATGGATGATGGCGATGTAATCTAGAAGACGCTGCCGGTAGGTCTCGTTTGGCAAGAAAGCTTTTGCAAAGGAAGTCTTGTTGCAGGTATGTAAGCAAGTAGGTTTGTCGAGTTTTTCAAGCTTTTGCTTTTTCTTTGGCGGCATGATGATATCTGTGGGAAAAGATGAAAGCCTGGGAAAATGGGCACGACAACTTATATAGGATTTTTTGGATCAAACCATAGTTCATGAGTCTAAATCGAGTAAAATTATGATTAAATTGGTTGGAATCTATGTACTAGTGCCAATACCCATCGGCTCCGCACTATGATCTGCGTCAGCCATCCCTCTCTATTGTAATATCTTGGTATTTTGGATCGAACTTGCCAGTGCTCTTGCTTGCAGTGCTTCAGTTTACTGGCCTTTCTTCTTCTTACGGACTTACTAGGAACTCACTGATGTTATGCTGCAATAAACCATCTTTATTCTTTGCCGCTGCAATACGACTAGTTCCATGGGTCTTCTAATTAAAACACTACATGGGTACTAACTTAAAGCGGCCTTAACTTCATTGGTAAATAATTCCGGACGCTGACCGAGGCACAGGAACAAAACCTTGAGGTGGCCTGAGTGAGCACCATCGATCCATTCGGGAATGGTAAAGAAGTCGAAGAGATATGTCGAACAGAAGAGTGACTATCAACCAATCATTTAACCAAACAGTAAGATGAATGCTTTACCAGAGTTTGCCAGAGTGGTTACGAACTTTCCGACGTCTGAGAGATCTTTTGAATCGCAGGATCCGAGGAGAGGGTATCATTTTGGACCAGCCGATCGAAGATGTCCGAGTTCGTTACTGGGCAGAGAAAAGAACCCTTGCGCAATCTGCCCTAAAAGATCGCAGTCAAGAAGAGCAACTGTTCGAAGGATATGAGACGCAAGGAAATACATACGCGAAACCCATTACAGAAGAAGGAAACGTCCTTGGCGATTTCGTCGAGTCTCTTCGTCTGTGCAACCTGGTAGAGATTGCTCTTTTCCGTTGTTCTTGTTGCGTGCATGTGGGACTCTCACAATCTGTCATCAGTGGGACACCTTGCTCCAGAAACAATCTATGGACAGAGGAAAGCGGGAGAACAAGCACGACGTCCAAGTCATGTCATACATCTGCAGGGCGAAACTTTGATCGGATTCATAGGAATCGATCGAATGCTGCCCACCACGACTAGCCAAAGCCGCCAATATGTCTAGCTCTCTTAGTTACGGGCATTTAGGCTATTTTGACCAAAATCAACTGAGGGCAAGTCTTTTGCGATCCTGCGTATGCGAACAACCGCCGTTCGTCACTCGAGGTCAACAGGGTACTTTCGAAAATAACTGCATTGTAGTTTTGTTTTCCCTTGACAATATTGATACAAGAGTCAATTGTGATTTCGATGCCTGTCTTGGGATATGCAAAGGGATCTGATACCTTTTTTTTATCAATTCGAGTATCCCTTTTCCGCCCACCATGTCCGAATCCGGTTAACATCGCTGAGCCTTATCGGTATGCCGTTACATTTTCTGCAGTTGTACGCATGTAAGAAGGAAGAAAGCAATAATAAGAAACCGACCCTTCTCGCGACAGGTTCTATGGTCATCCGCAATCTCCCGACCGAGCCGCTTCGCAGTCGTATTGGCACTGTTTGTCGCCGGCATGACGGACTTCAAGGACCTCGAGGTATCCAAGATTGAGCACAGAAATAAACGAAATTGACAGGAACAAAGGTCAGATGATAAATGACATGACCGGCGTTGATGCAGTGTTCTTGTGTTAGACCTGAAGAAGACGGACGAAGACCGCATATTCGAGGCACTTGCATCTTTCCCACATATAAGACCGTCTTTCATGAAGGGCGAATGGTCCGCGACTCTACCGTTTTGCAGTTGCCAGTTACCCCGGGTGCGCATGTTGCTTCATTGGCGCTCGAAGTAAGAAACAAAACAATACTGGAAGCAGTGTAGACTGTTTTCTTGCACTTCGTCAGGTTGATCCTTCTCCATCACCTTGTACCAGAACGCCGGCAAACTCCCGCTCATTTCTTCACTGTGGGCTGCCCTGCTTACCCCCTAGCCCCAAACGCCAACAAAATGCCATCATATTACCGATGATGAATTCCTCACCGCAACGGGCTTCGCTGAAGCTTGCAACTGTACATTTAACATATCACCTACAATCCGGTCTCACTCAAATAAGGTTACGCCGATTTCAATTCGTTGCGGAATTTTCAGTGACTATCAAATCGGCGTTTGAGTAAAGCGAGGGAATAGGGATTCCACATGCATCCTGGAATCATATCGTTTTCTTTTACCAAGACTCAATTGTAGTGTGCTGGAAAACCGGCAAATCATTAGTGAAGGCCGCTCCAACGTTATGGTGAGGACGTTCTGACCATGACAGGCGAGATGCCCTTGTCGTTGGAAGAGTGGTTTAAATAAGTGCGCCATATATTCATTTCCACTACTGATACGGAATGATGCAAGGCTGGGGAAGAAGTCAGTGGTTTATAGGTGTAGATATTATTACATCAGACCATTAGATGCTGCTTGTGTGGGAAACCTTCAGTGTGCAGCCTACGTTAAAGGGACATTCTGAGCTGTTCCTGCAAAGATGCGGCATCCATCTTTCATCCGTTCACTTGCTGCGTTCTACCAAGTTTATCTCAACTGACGCAAGGTGAGACCACATAGCACATTGTTCTGTCGTCGAAGTGGGCAATTACCATGTCAGCGCGGTGGACCTTTCCTCTTTTCTATGTCATCCAGGTTGGGAGACTTGCAATGTATCCGTTTATATTAAGATACAGCAGAGCATCTATTACCACACTAGCTTAGGGCTGGAAACATGCATGTCGTTCTACCGAAAGTATCCCTGGGCTGTTTTCCAATTCTAGATGCGAAGACTACACTTTCATTTCCCTTCTCATTGTAACAAGCACCCATCTCATCAATCTATTCGTCCCTCAACCAAAGTGCCTTTAACTCTAACCCTTTCCCCACCTCCGGTAAATATCCACACGTGGAAGATACAGTCGTCGGAATGCTCAAGCATCTCCACAGAGCCTTCAACGTCCACATCAAATCTAGTGTTTCTAGAATGTCGACAGAGAGGTCAAGCTGCATAGTGGCCTTGAAACCGAGTGAATGAACCGCCGACCCTTTCGAAGCCTTGTTGGGGCGTGAGTCATTTTTTCCCTCTGGAACTGGTCGCTGGTGGGTCGGTAGACCAGTTAGGTGACGGCCAGCCACTATTGTTCTACTTGCATTGATATGATTTCGACACACCTTTGCCCTCATGTCTAGTCTGCAAGGTGACGTGTAAGGCAAGCTCAGTGTGTTTGCCTGGCATTACGGTTCGCTTCGCCTACTAAAGGTTTCCAGAGAAAGATGTTGCTTGGAGGGTCTTCATGGGTTGCGGCAATCTCAAAAGGACGCATAATTTCTTCCTTTAAGATGGTAAGATGTTGTAATTCGATGAAAGGGTTCCGGG
Source organism: Spizellomyces punctatus DAOM BR117 (assembly GCF_000182565.1). Classification (NCBI taxonomy): domain Eukaryota; kingdom Fungi; phylum Chytridiomycota; class Chytridiomycetes; order Spizellomycetales; family Spizellomycetaceae; genus Spizellomyces; species Spizellomyces punctatus. The sequence continues at coordinate 596,257 of NW_015971549.1, forward strand.
GACGCAGAAGGTTTTGGTGTGGGAGATGTTGACGGGGTGATCCTTTCGGCCCAGAATGAGTGTTTAAATTTGTACCTATCCATCATTGCCGCAAGATGAATAAGTTAATGACGTTGTGAGATTCATAGTGAAAGAAACGGGCCTCGTTCTTCTATCTTACCATAAGAATGAATTGATGGGAAATCACTCTCCAATGCACACTGAACACTTGGTACGCCGTGAGTTCCGTTTTGCATCTGGTTAGCTCAAACAGAGCGCCCCCAAGGAGCTTTGTTGGCATCACGAATCGTCAGCATACGCTACCTGTAACAGCTAGCAACCTTGCCAACCAGTTATACCAGATATTACTGTCCACATCGCTAACCGTTCTTCGCTAAAGACGGAACTAATCACATCTGATTACGTTCCCAGGTTTACCTTCGCAAGCGACATGAATGGAAAGGCTCCAGGGAATGCCTATACCGCTACACTCGGATCACCAACGGACTCGTGAAATACCGATCTGCCAAGGGAAGTAGATATCAGATCTGGGACGGTACACATCCTGAGTTGTGTGTTTAACTACATCTTTGCCTGCTGTTAATTTTGTTGCTGATGCAACAATTTTGGTGGGGTCCACCCTTTAGGGTTTTAACGACCTCAGAAAACATAGCACTCCACTACAGAGATGGGTGAGAACACCTCAAGCACGAAAATCTCAACTTCAGCAATCCCTTCTTTGCCCTCCTCGGACAAAGCGTTAGATTAATGCATAGCAAACAGCTCCTAGGAAGGTCATCGATAAACACTTTTGTCACGCCCGCCATTCTTTCACGGGTCTCGGGTGTCGTGAAAGATGTCAATGAGTGGGCTAAAAATCTCGAAACTCATCCGCTCGTCAAACCCTTGAGAGGGACTGCTTGTGTCGATCGTAAGTTGAGGTGCGGATTTCATCTTAATTAATGACATCTAGCTCGGCAGGATTGCATGAAAAAGTTCCATTGGTGGCTTTAGAACACCTCCACATTTTCCTTATTGCGAAATTCCTATATGGTAATATCATAACACAAGCAGATCTTCAGTGGCTCAATATCGTGAAGGAATTTGGCGGATTGTTTCGCCTGCAATTTGTCCAGGTCCAAGCTGAGTGAAGTTGCTTTCGGGGGGCACTCAATCTCCGTTGTGGATTCCAGCTTGGGTTTTTAAGATCGCACATGTCAATTGGAAATGTGGATTAAGTGTGGGCGCCGCCTATGTTTGACCACAGGACATTCTCAAAGTGTTTAAAATAGTTTGGCTTCAAAGGCCAATCACCGATTTAAGATCAGATTACCCATCGACTTCTCAAACGGTTCGTCTATTTGTCCCTATATCTTTCTTCCGCTCCAGCTCCACCTGCTTTTCAGGTGCGCCATTCGTGAAAGTCCGCACTTAACCCAATATCTCACCACCACATTGCAACAGCGTTTCACGATGTCATTGCTAGTGATATGCTCGATGCAACATACTACAGATGGAAGCGTCTGCAAATTCGGTCACAGTCTCGTACACCACCGTTAATTCCCGAATCCAGTTACCCTCGTCGTGGAACCGGAGGGTCCGGTATTTCATTCCCTTCGCAATCTGCGGTAGATGAAAAACATGGACAAACATACGATCGACAATTTGAATGGAGGCAGCTACATCGAAGAAGGGCTCGATTGGCGCATCGGGCTAGATGCGGACAGATTGATCACTTTGCAGTATGATCTGAAGATTAGACAGGGAGGATGTCGCCAGGCCAAATGTGCGCTAGCAGGTTCGAGTCACTCCAGAACGCGGCCACGGGTGCCATCTCGGACGATATGGAACTCAACCAACGATCCAGTTTTCCTTTCTTCTGGAGAGTTAGATAGAAATATGAAGGCACATCTTCACAACAAAATGGCAAAAGGATCGAGCAAGATCAACACTGGTGCCAAAAGTGCCGCCACCGCAACCTTGATATGATTGATTCTCCGCGAGGATCACATTCCCTCTAACAGCAGCGCCAAACGTTAATTTGAAGTTGGAGAAAGAACAGTTTCCAGCATGCACGCATAATGGGATTCCTGGGATCGACAAGAGCCGAAAGACTTCAAGCTTTTGTCTCTAGGAAGGGTAAACTGATCCTTTAGCGTTCCCTCGGTTGTCTCCTAATGAGTCCTGGCGCGGTAAGCAACGTCAGGTTCGTCAGGATTTCAGTACCAGACTTTCCAAAATGATGAGGCTGCACGCGCACCTTTTTTTTTCAAGCTCGCCAATGATCGAGACCTGGTAGTGGGAGTATCCCTCGACAAGACGACGTTTTTACTCCCTTGTCGAATTAGAAGGGTAATAGCTTCAATCAGAAATCACGTCTGGGTAGGGCAGGGTAGAGAAGCACTTGGAAGGGAGCGCTCAGCTATGCTCAGAACCTCTGTATGCGGCTGTGGAAGGGTTTCCAAGCAGACGACAAGAGCAAGCCAAGCGCTATCGACGGAGCTACACGCTGACTAGCATGCCATACAGCCACTGACAGGAGGACAGGAGGATACAGGCCTTATTGGCAAATAAATCCAAATATTCTAGAGTGCAGCTGGAATGGGAAAAGGGACATGCGGCAAACCGGTATTTGACTTTCGTTGGCCCGCTTCACCTTTTTCGCTTCATGGTGTTCCCCAACCTCGTTGAAAGCCAACGAGCAATAGTACTTGGATTCCCCACACCTTTCCTTCAACGGCACTTCATGACTCGTAAAGTTCGACATCGTTCATCGGAGGATCAACGAACTTGCAAATTGAATCATGACTGGCCCAGAGCGCAATGAAGTCCCTCCTCCCAAGTACGAGGATTCCCTGAAGCAATTCCTAAACCACTACAAAATGGAAAAGGGATCTGATCTTGCAAGGCATAGACAAAATAAGGTTTGGTGTTTGGTAGGATCTCCTGTGGCTGGGGTCCCCTTTGCAGAAGCTTTCGGATAAACAAGAGATCCAGGTTGAATCGCTGGGACAACAGAACAACGATCAAGGTGGGGGGGGGGGGGGGGGGAGGATTCCAAGCAGCGCCAACTACTTACTATATGCCGGCTGACATGCGCAGCAGGAAGAAAGAAAGGGGGTTCAACGAGGTTGGCCGTCAGGAAGTCCTTGCAAATATTTCGTGCAGAATGAACCCCATCCCGCGCTGGCGGTCGGAGACAACCAACGTTGTTTTTTCTGTCCGTCCGGCATGACGGACGTATTATTTTCCACTTCGAGGAGACGGCCGGATGGAGTGCATATGTTGGTCAATTTTAGCATTGACTGCCCTTGTCAACTCGCATAACTCGCAATTTGATATGAAACCCTCCAACTGCCAATTGCGGTTGAGAGCCATCCTCCACAACTGTCCTTAACTTGCATTCGCCCTGATCTTCCACATCCTCTTTTCATACTCTACCAGGCCACAGAACAGAATGGCTTGCCTCGAGGAATCACAGAGTCCGGTGTCGGTATCATTCGCATTCAAGGCGTAAAGTAGGCACTATATGACCCTCTGGTGCCTATGACTACCTCCACCCGATGATAGCATGATGGTTCTTACCCAAAAGTCTCTACAAAGGGCCATTTCTTTGCGCGATACTCAACTGCTGGTAATTCAACGAACTTATGAAAAAGAGTACACATCCAAGACGAGAAGATTTAGAACATTACTACCCACCGAAAGTAATTCATGCCCATCTTACTCTTTCCCGTATGTTTCCCGATTCAAAAACATCAAGAATCAACAAGCTCTTTCTCCTTTTCTTCGCATTGCCTTCGTAGTCAATTTCCCAAGACTCTTCAGACTCTTCCATCCGCTGATGGATCCGCAGCGGCAGCCAAGACCGCATACTTACGCTTGCAATCTTTCTCGGTACGGAAGAGGGACGCGAGGACCTGACTCTTACAGTTCGGACGGCTCTTAAGGAAAACGGCCAGGAAGATTCCACGAATATTTTCGAAGTTGCTTTCGTTCAACCCATCAGAAGTGAGGGGGCTGAGACGGACAGGTTTAAAGCGTAGATTTGTACCATCGACAAATGGCCGAGCTGCTAACAGCATAGCTCTACCACTTTCAGTTGGCGGTGAAAACTTGCCATGCCAACACTCAGGTATCAGTCTTGTTCAACACCTTAATACCAAATATCAAATCACTACTGCGGTGATACTGTTCAAAATCAGTCGGTAATCCTTTACATGTTAATCCTTTGGTTTTCCGCGCCTTTCACGACGTCCATAATTCCGCAGTGGTTAACGCAAACCGAAATATTCAGGAGCTAGCTGCAGAGTAGCCAGAGACAAAAGGTACAGAGTTAAGCTGGTCTTAATGACCAAAAATGAACACCAGCTACGATATTTGAATGTAAGTTGACTAAGTCTGGTTAAACGTTCAATTTTATACCGTAGATGTTCTAAACTTCCGAAAGGTTAGAAGTACTGTGGAGGTCCGCCAAACAGCAAGAAGTAACCATTGGACCCTCAATAGTTAGGATGGATGGCCTAGCTAAATGATTGTCCATTGCGGTACTCATGATAGAATGTTATAGTCCAGACCTAAAATCCGCGCAAATTCCTCAGCCCTACTCCATTGTGATATTTAAATTGCCTCCACCCGTTTCGACACAACCTCGACACACCTTGAAGAAAATGAGCGGCAGCTCTACCCCTGACATTCACAGGCATCGTCTCAAAAGTCGTTACAGAATTGTGCCTTTACCGAGGCGTCGAGATGGGGTAATGTCTGCTGGAAGGTTTCGAAGGAACGAAGACTAATTGACGATCCAAAAACGACGAACGTAGTAGTCCCTAGCAAAATGGCAAACGATGGTACCTTCGTGCCATCCCAATGGCATTCAGTCCAGACGGGTATATCGATCGTCATATGGGTGTCATCTCCTTTTCCTGCTGCCAGTCCTGGCCGAGCGGTGCGGATCACCTTAAGAAGCCTACTATCAAATCGTAAGTGGCGCCTCCAATATCCAGCAGCATACGCATGCAGTCGGCGATTGCAGGAAATTTTCAGTAGTGTACTGTGGAAACATTTTGGTCCGCAGTCATGATGATAATGATAGTATTACGGTGCTTTCTATCTTTTATGGAGGAGAAGGATTATTCTGGACGCTTGGCACAGAGAGACAGAAGATTACGAAGGAGTACTTCTCCCAGTCTTCAACTTATATCTGAAAAGTGTCGCCGCCCAAATTATGGTCCGTCATTAGATACAAAAATTGCTCCTGAGTGAATATCCGACCATTAACCGATTAGACCACCGCATGGCCGGGTGACTGTAACCGCTAAATATCGGGAAAAACCATCATGTTAACATGCTGGTGAATACTTGTCATATCGATGGTATCCACAGTAAATGTGGCAGCAATTCGAACTTGTTGATTGTGGTTGCAATCACTTCAACTAAATGTCATCATACTGTCTTATAGCTTTCATCAATAAACGAGATGGTTGGGATGAGCACGGTAATATACATGCGCCAAACTGTTCAATGTTCTTGTAGATAAGTTTTCCTGTTTTCCGAATTCCAGTTTTTAAAGAGTTCGATGCTTGCCTCACTGATAACGAACGGGGCCTGCGGAGTTCTTTACGTAAGCAGACGGTCATTCAGGGCACGTGGACAAACGTTAATGCCGACATCCTTTTGACACAGCCGAACAGTTCAAAGCAACTACCATACATTGGCCACCATGGCATCGCAATCTCGGCATAGGAATACTGCAGCATCCCACCTTGCAACCCCTCCAGAATCTCAAGACTATGAACTTGTATCCCGATCGGTGTCGCAGTCAAACCCGTCATCAACCCCAAGCACCCAGCCAAAGAAAAAGAATAAGAAAGGTGGTCACTAAGTTATCCAAACGCTTCACGTCGTTTGTAACTGACTATGAAAGGTACTCCTCTAGACAAACCATGGAAGCAACAACGTCTTCCTGCCTGGTTTCCCATTCTCACTCCAACACTTGTCGCAATTCCTTTGATTGTGACAGCGCTCATCTTCATTCCAATTGGTGCCTGGATATATCATACAGAATCACAAGTCGGTGAAGTTATTTTCGACTATACAGACTGCTCAGAGTTGGCTGCGCCCACATTTGCTCCTCCGCCACAAGGGTCCAAATATCAACACGTTAGTGCATGGCAATACGACCCGACGACGAAAAAATGCAGCCTCCAACTGAACCTTACGTGGTCGTTACCACCTCCGGTTTTCCTTTACGTGCGTCTCACGAACTTTTATCAAAATCACCGACTGTACACTAAATCCGTCTCCGCGGATCAACTTAATGGCAAGGTCTACATGGATGCCAAAGACATTCCGGGTGACTGCTCCTGGTTGCGCTATGCGAATTGTGACAGGGCCCGGCAGGAGAACTCGTGGAGTGGTTCAGGGAATATGGCTGACATGAACCCAGATTGCCGGACAGCTGTAGCGGATAGAGCTGAAGTGATTAAGAATGCGACATGGGGTGCACAGTATTATCCATGCGGATTGGTCGCCAATTCAATGTTTTCTGGTATGTTTGTAGTCGCTGACTTTGTGAAGCAGTTTATGTATCTCACCATAGTATTCTTCGTTAGACGATATTTCCGCACTTACCTGTATTAGTACTCCAGATGCCCCATCGTGTCCCGTTGGGACATACATCTTCTCTGAGCGCAACATTGCGTGGGAAGAAGATAGATGGCTGTACAACCCCAGTTCATGGTTTACAACCCCATCCCTTGCCTCTGATGTTCCCACAAATGTTATCCCACCTCCTGCCTGGCGAAGCGCATTTCCCGCCTACAAAAATGGTTACAACTCAAGTAATTACCCTGACATAAAAACTTGGGAAAGATTTCAAGTCTGGATGCGTAAGGCCGGGTTCCCAACGTTCCGGAAACTCTGGGGGCGGAACGACGAAATGGCGTTAAATCGTGGGGTGTGGCAAGTTGATATTGTTGATTCATTTGAGGTCAAGAGGTTTGATGGGACCAAGTCGTTCGTTGTATCTACTCTGGGTCCTTTGGGCTCTAGAGGTGGATTCGCTGGAATCGCATACCTTGTTGTAGGTGGGTTGGCAGCCCTATCTGCGTTCTTGGTATTTGTTGTCAGAGTCAGGTGAGCATGCCCGGCTCCTTTTATCGCTATCGATTGTCCAGCTAACGGATGCGGCGCGGTAGGAAATTGGGTGACGAAAGCTATCTCTCATGGAATAACCCACCCAAGAGCGAATGATCGTCGTTCTTTGACTTTGTTGATGAACAAATGGATGATGTATATAGACAATTTATCAGTTTTTGGTACTGGTGCTGAGATAGGAAACCTTTACATTCAATACAACCTGTGTAAATTGACCTCAATATCTTACGCGATGACATCACTCACTGAGGACATGTAAAGTGCCAAGTGAAACCGCTTGAGTTATCAAAACCCCCGGCAGTTTGCTAAATTACAAACTAGACTGCGTCGCTTCCAACCTAAAACTATGTTATCTGGCATTTCCAAAAATTCTTTGGCATTATTCCAATCTGATCTCGTCAATATCTTCTGGTGTCTCTTCGACTACGTCGTCGCCATCATTGAAGTCTTGGAAGAGTGGCTCATCGTTCTCAGACTTCTCTTCCGATGAGGCGGCAGCAGCGGTTTGTCCTTCGTCGCCGTCCTCTGGCCTTCTGAATCGGATATGTGACTCGTAAAAGGATATCATCTGGTAACCGAAATCAGGTTTAGCATCGCCTTCCGGTAGAGGTTACTCCGGCATACTTACCGCTTGGGGACACTTTTTGTTCGCAACCACGGACGAATGCATACTTCTTCTCCCGTCTTTCCATAAGATAAACACAACCAATTCGGACTCTGTGTGTCCTTGCTCGATAGTTTCGACCTCAGCGACTAGGTCTTCCCATGACTCCGCGTTCGCAATTTCTGGGTCAAGTTCGACCTCTTGGTCATATACGCGCACTAATATAATACATTATATTCGTTGAGGTCTGCATTCGCTGTCGCGGCCAAGTAGGGCACACGGCACTTACCGTCGTCCTCATCTTCGTCTTTCGCGGGGGTGGATGCCGACTCTCCGTTCGGTTCGTATTTGGGCCTCTTTCCTTTTGGATCGTCGGATTCCACGGTCGTCCGAAGAGGCTTCCGTTTTGTCTAAGATAGCAGGTCAATTTTAGTATACCTTCGGGCCGCCATAAATCCCTTTCATAGAAGACCATACCTGCTTTGGAACAGGGCGCTCTGGTTCATTGTCATCGGCACTGTTTGACCCATCTTTCCCACCTTGAGCTGCAGCTTTTGCAGCCGCAATTTGCGATCGTGCAACGGTACCCGTCTTAGAGGGTCCTTGATTAGCTTGCGACTTCCAGTACTCTTGGATTAGATCGGTCGCATGGATGTTTTCCACGGGTTCCCAGGTGTTGTCTTCCTCGGGATATCCTTCCCATTTGATCCGATATTGCTCCACTCCCTTAAAAGGTTGAAAACTCAGTTTCCTCGGCAAGAGTCAGACAGACCGGATGGACCCTGGGGACGTACTCTATGACACCGATAACCAACGATTTTCTCCACTTCATACGTCTCTGGTTCCTCATCGCTCTCTTCCTCCGAGGGAGGGTTTCGTTCCAAGACGGTTTTCCCTTTGGATTTCACCATTTAGCAGAGCTATCCCCTATTTGGTGGGAGTGGGGGATATCAAGAGATTGGGAGATCGTGGTTAGTATCGCGTACAAGATCATCCCAGTAGGCTTGGGTCACGGTGTCTTTGGAGTGTGGGACTTTTTGAACATCACCGGAAAGAGTATATCCTCGCATAAAAAGACGACAAAGGCATTACATACCGTCAGCAAAGTTCCCCTCCTAATTGTAATGGCCTGCCGAGCAGCACACTCCAGAACAGAAGCCTGTCCGAAAGCTGTCCGCTTCGCAGCCCTACACGTGACGTAAGACTGGGAGACTGCCCTCCCAAAAACCAGCAACGGGGCCTCGCATCGACGAACGTTCTGCAACAATGTCCTCAATGAAACGTATCCTGATAACGGGCGCTGCAAATGGAATAGGACGACACATGGCCTCACATTTTCTCTCTGGGGGCTATTATGTGACTCTCGCCGATTCTGACTCCCAATCCCTCCAGACGTTGCGTGCCATCTTGACTCAGCAGGCCTCAATTCCACCAGAAACTCTCGAATCTCACGCTCTTTTCCAGTATTGCGACGTAGCCAACGAGGCATCCGTGTCGGACCTTGTCGGAAAGAGCATAGAGAAATTTAAGGGAATCGATGCGCTAATAAATAATGCTGGCATCTCGTCCCCGTGGATTGGCCAGGACCCGAACATTCCCTTTGATGCCGTCCCGGCTGAGCATTTTACACGGTTTTTAAATGTAAACTTGGTGGGTGCGTATCTCCTTTGCCACTACACAGCCAAGCATCTCCGCGCATCTCGTGGTTGCATTGTCAATATTGCTTCGACGCGAGCATTGATGAGCGAGCCGAATAACGAGGGATACGCAGCAAGTAAGGCTGGCTTATTGGGTTTAACGAGGTCATTGGCAGTGAGCTTGGGCAAGGATGGTGTAAGAGTCAACGCTGTGTCTCCGGGGTGGATTGACACGAGAGATCTGCAGACGGAAGAAGTGACGGGCGTCTTGCGAGCACACGGCAATTTAAAGGATATCCCAGCACCCCCAGAGTTGAGTGAGAAGGATCACAAGCAGCACCCTGTAGGAAGAGTTGGAACCTCTGAGGATGTGGCAAAGATGGTAAGGTTTCTCGTGGAGGATTCGGAAGGATTTATTACCGGACAGAACTTTGTATTGGATGGAGGAATGACCATCAAAATGATATACGAAGAGGACTAGTTGCCGATAGAGATGAACGCTTAATATTCGTGTACATATCTGTATATAGGTCCCTGTATATATTCTCAGATTACTATCTTACTAATAAGATGATACACGCTATCGTCCTCCACGTACGGCCTTTTAAATGCCCTGACATCGCACGTACCCGCGCTCAATCAGTGGATTTGAGCTCATCAATCTTTTCTCTTAATGCCTTCACTTCTGTAACCAAATACTTCAGAGTTTCTTCCAACCCTTCATTCGCTGGTAGATTGTCGCTGCCGGGGATCAATGTCTTTTCCACCCTGCCCTCCTGGTTGCTCATCTTTGCCACTTGAGACCGGTGGTACAACTGCTGATCTTCCTCTTCAGTCTCCTCTTCCTCCTTTTCTTGATCTTCTTCTAAATTCCAGTTTGCTGCCGTTTGATCTGGAAAAAAGTGTTCTGCAGCGGCGATGACGGCATTGATTGGGAAGGCGACGACGATCCAAATCCATTGGTGGTACTTCAGGTATGCACGTCGTGGTAAAATAAGACGCGGTAGAGGGAGCAGGGTCACTTCAACAAGATTGGTGGGAGGGGCAAAGGGATATTGCGTCGGGAGCAGATAGAAACCAAGCACCTTGGATGGACGTTGTCATCAATATAGGAGCTCATATGCCTTGCGCTTATGGAACGATGAACGCACCTTCAGCGTAAATTGCACTACGTGTTGCTGAGTCGCTGCCTCCACGACGTTGCTATAACTCTGGTTAAAGAATGCAATGACTGTAGAATAGACGTTAGTCTCCCTTTGAAGTTGCTGTTTGCGGTATAGGTACTCACGCATGTTCAACATGATCACGGTAGCTAGGATCTGAAAGAAGACTAGGAGAGGGGCCCCTAAAACGTCGTGCATCTGTTCGGCGTCACCGAAATCCGGTGCTCTACGATAAGGCACCAAGAGATATAAAGAATGGAACAGAAAACAGACAATTTAAGAGCGCGAGCTTACTGCAAGAATGCTTTAGCGAGCATATACAGTCCCTTGAGGAAACCAGGGCTTTCGGACGGCTGAGCTCGTGCAAGGCCTGCAAACGCCTTGAACAACATGTGTTGATTATTCTCTCCCAGGACGCTAAAAGAGAAGTCTATGCGCATACCTGTACGAATCCAACAAGGACGAAAAAGAACATGACAAAGAATAATGCCGCATCTCGGAGCATGGCGCGAATAATAACTACCATTTCGCCAAAATAGCGGAATCTTAAGGAAGGGTAAGAACCGCGTATCCCAAGCCTTTCGCAAAATGGAAACGTACCCAGCCAAAACATTTATCCCTCGTGTCCACAAGAAGACTGCATTGCACGCCAGCAAATCATATGATGTGTCGTTTGGACCCGAGAGTGTCTCTTTATTACCTTGATAGTAACCAATCATGCGAAATGTGAACGCGAGAGTGAAGAGGACAATGCTGATCATGTCATTGCAATTGAACTTCAAATATATCGCGTCAGGCAACTGAAGCTCTAACACGCAAAATACAGAGGTACTCACAAGAGTCAAGAAATAAAAGGCAGATCCTTGATTCCAAAACTGTTTAACTTCCGAGATCGCAAACGACACCACCAGTAGGTACATCAAGATCTCCATGCCATTGGGTTCGGGTGTTCGATAATTGACGACAAAAGAGTATACGGCCAACAAAAAGAAGTTGAAGAGCGTTTCTGCCGCGTATTGGTACATTGGCACGCGAAGGCGGCCTTCGGGCAAGGCTGCCCATCCCATTTTGACTTGCGACGGCCAAGTATATACTTGGACGTATCCATCGTTATTAGCACGGTCATCATCTTGAACACCCTCTGAGAGAAAGTCAAGAATTCATGTCTAGCATGGAATGGTGCAAGCTGAATTGAAGACACAGTACATAACATACGAGGTTGCGGTATTATGACTCCTCTCCAAAGATACTGGAAGGGTGGAGGATCAGTCGAATGTTTGTTTGAGAATGAAGAGCAAGTGGTCAGTTACCTCCACGCATTGTTGAACAGAAATCTCGTTGATGAACTCGGCGGCGTCAGTTTCCACAGCCACTTGCAATGCTGTTTAGATCAACCGAGATCATTATGCGGATACAACAATGACAGGTACGAAAGAGGAGGATAGCGCCAGCGGATACCAACCACTCTCCATCGAAACCGGATTTTGAAGCGAATTAAACAGCGGTGTAAGCACCTCCACAAATAGCTCGTCTCTGCCATTACTGTCCCGAATAATGGCACGCACGAGTCGAATTGCCAAAACTTGACAAAAAAGCGCACGGCATCTCAACAATTCTCCTCTATGTATACTTTTGTTTGCTCGTTGCTGCAACAATCGAAAGGCAGCCAGACATCCATAGACACATGCACGACGACTGAGTTTCCGCAAGTGCTTGATACTGTCTTCGTCGGCGATCTCATAACTGTTGATGATACGATTGCGCTCCATGGGTTCAGCAATCCGAGTTTGGGCAAGCTTTGAGGCAAATTCCATGCAACTTCTGGCCTGGCCGGTGTGATCGGTGCGATCTCCACGGCCAGAAGAACCCAAAAGGCGGCGACCTTCCTCTGCAGTCCTGTCCGCCATGATCGCAGACCGTTGTTGAAATTGAGTGGGTGGTAAGTAATGGGAGGGAGATGCCCTTTCTTATCGGGACGTCAGAAAGTGTTTTACGCTGAGAACTTGAGGGCTTGTGCTGGACACACTGATTTTTCCGCAGGCAATCCGTAAATGAATGCCAAAACTATTTGCCTCAAATCAAGGTTTTTAGCTTCCAGCATGATGTCATCCCCCCGCGTTCAGACGGTCGGTTAATCATCGGAGGCTCTACCAGGTGCATTTCAAGATGAAAACTCCAATAACCTTCTAATAACTTTTCGGACCTTGCCAGTTTGATGAACACCAGCCTTTTTCATATGAAACTATCCAGCAGTCAAGTGAAGAAAAACGAGATGCCATTGAATAAAGTTACAGTCGCAACTATTCAAATTCAAAGATATTTTCGAAAACTTGCAATTGAAACTATGGTGTGAGATACACCGTGTCTTGTACATTCTCCCTACTTACAGACCATCTTACTTGATTCTAGCTACATGCTACCTAATGCCTCCTACTCTACCATCAATTCACCAACACATTTGTACTATCCCGTTTGCGATCCCTATCCTCTAGAACTCCTTTACTGCCACATTTCCGCATCATACTCGGTGTGAAGACAGTTGACCGAGCCGAAGTAATGTAATCAAACAGAAGATTTGTGCGTGTTCTAGCGGAAGTAAGGTTCGAGATGCGCTGATGTCTCACAACATTGTCGGAATTTGTGGTTTGGGACATCCATTTCTTTGGATCTTGCGGTGTTGAAGGTTTGGCAACCTGTCGCTCACGAAGATGGGCTTTGACAAGTGGGTAGGCGTCCTTGTACCTGTATTTCGAGAAGCGGGTCAGTTAGGAGATAGAGTGCCCGCGGGCGAATGATCGTCCTACTTGCCACATGTATGGTACTACATGATCCCATGGCGTATGAGAGTGCCTCGTCGGTCCGACCAAAGTGCAGTTTCGCGCGTCCATCACAGCGAGTTTTAATACCCCTAAGGCACTCTCGTCATCTTTGCATACTCGCAACCGGTCATGGCTGCGGGACTTGAGAGTTGTCGAAAGTTCTTTGCGTGTCGTGTCCAGATAGGCTGCGAAAGCCGAATGATGGTTTTGAGCGGGATTCTGGGTAAAATATTTTAATCAGCAAATCTTTGTACTCATGCAGATTCAATGAGAGTCGTACTTGGAGTTTCCGTTTCCAGACTTCAGCTACCGTAGGATCCGGCGTGCTATTATGAGAGGATGTGATAGACGGGCGCTGCGTCGTGACCGATGTGACGCTGTCAATCGGTAGTGTCTGGAAATATATGTGTTTAGTTAGTTGTATGATCGAGTCATTGAACGACTACAGCCGCCATGACATGCTCATGAAGGTATTATTTACCGCAGTTGTATCTTCTTCAAATAAGTTCTTGTCCGCTTCAATGTCTAGTTGGTTTTTCCGGACTGTACTGCCTAGTTTGGTCAGTTCCTTGAATGCTATATTGAACTGATCGCCCACATCCTGGAAAATAAAAACCATGAGGTTGTCATTTTTCATACATCAACCAATTAATGTCTTTACGCACCTCATCGATCCCTTCTGGCTTTCCAAAGCAATATTCATCCTCATTCAACGCGTTGCCTAGTTCAGGCAAATGCTTCTGTCTCCAGAGCGCATTGGCCTGCATCCAATTTTGAGCATCCTGGAAGGAGGCACTTCTAGCCAAAAGGGATGGAAGACTTCCAGCGGAATCTTGGACCAACTGCAGATTAGCGGAAGGCGAACGGCCCTTATCTTCGTTTTCCTCTCCTTCTGATACAAATAAGGAAGTTGCGGAAAGAGCTTGACTAAGTGGTGGCAACACATGTCGCGGGGTCGTCAGATTCATTGCTCCGCTTTGTGCGGTTCTTGCTGGCCGACTTTCGGGGGCATATGAGGTCCGCAGGCCTTTAATGGGTTGGGAGGAGGCTGGATTTCGGCTGATATTTTTGATGACGCTCCAATTGATACCGTTTGTATTCGCCAGTGCGAGACGGCATGCGGCTTCTGAGGAGGAATTGGAAAGGGGATAATCAACCGTGAAAGTCAAGTAAACTGGAGCTCCGTGTCACTTAAAAGTACCTTCATACGCTTTGGCCCGCTCATCGGCGCGATGTGCCTTGTCTCGAAACGCGAGCACGTAGCGGGAACTTGGATTATTCTGGGCAAATGGGTTAACCTTGGGCTAAAATATTCAAACTCCTATGCAAATTACCTTCAGATGGATCTTGGTCGTGGTGGACTCTCGAATTTCCGAGAAAGGAAATGTATTTTTCTCTATGCTTTCACCGTTAAATCCGCACTACAAGGTGATAGCGAACAGACCTTACTCATGACATTGGGTTTCCTTTGGACGGCAGCCTTGCGCTTCTCTTGCTCATCGTCCTCTCCGCCTTTCGTTACTTCTACGGTGGGCGCCAACCGCGCTAAAAGCGACGGACGCGGCAATTTGGCGGCTTCGGCCAAGGGAGGTAACCTACGTGAAGGAATCCACATAGAAATGACAGTTTGGAATATAATTGTCGGAAACTGCGCATCTACCATTTGGATCTCATCAATCTCTTGACCTCATTCCTATGCACTATCGTGGGATCTACGGGTATTTCCCGACCTGCTGCACAGATACCTGCCACGATGGCGGGAGCCTCGGCCGGGAGGACTAAAGAATAGGGCATGAATAAGTGACCTGATTGTGGGTTGCAACTGCATCAGTTACATGCCCCGTTCCTTTATGTGTGACATCTATGGTCGATGAGTGTACACCGGCGACATGAAGACAAGGAATTGAGGAATGGTTGAAATGGAGAGAGGGCCAGGGCAACATGTGCTACTTTCACGTTGCATTGAAATTTAGAACTTCCACAATGAGGATCACATTTTAGGGTCAATTGTTCAAAACCAATGATTGGACTTTGAAAAACCGGTCATCTATACCCGCATTCTCGCCTCATCAATACAGTTATTGGAAGCCGCGGGAGTAGTGCGGTAGAATTCACAGTCATAAGCATGAGGTTCCCTTGGATTGTACGCTAAGGAGGACTCACTCCTCAATTTCTCTTTCGTGATGATACTTTGTCCTTCTCCATTCTAATGCCACCGCTTGGACATATCTGCGTCCTCCTCCTTCCGCTTCTCATTATATTCCACCTCCGTCCAGTCAATCCCGTGTCCATCCCTGCCCCTAGGCCATATTACCAGCCCTCAACATGCAACGGATTTGCTGAGCTTTGTCATAAACGATATGACGAGGTCTGCTTTGCGGTAACCCACAACGCATTTGCAGTTGCGCCGTTGGTGGATGCGACGGCGACCATAATGAAGAGTGGTGTTAATCAAGATCCTGGGTACATCTTGGATTATCAGCTAGAAGATGGGTATCGGGGTTTCAAGGTGGCAGTTTGGCGAAATAAGACTGGTGAGGTGCATTTATGTCATGGTAGGTGGTTCCTGGCACCAGCAAGAGAAGCTCAAAAGGATTGAGACAGTATTCTTTCGTAGGTAAATGCGAAAACTCTTTTATCTTCTACGATGCCGGACCCTTTGTCAACTTCCTTACCACTATTCGACGATTTTTGGATTCAAATCGAAACGAAATCGTCACATTATTCCTGGAAAATGTTGCCAACCTAGACGTAAATACCATGGCATCGCAATTCGATGCGGCCCATTTGACACCATATGTCTATGTTCCGCCTGATGAGGGTCCAATTCGATGGTATACCATGCAAGACATGATTGTGGCGAACACTCGACTAGTCGTTTTCATGGATAGGCACTGTGACATCACACAACAGCCATGGTAAGTCGGTATCGATATCGGTAAGCAAACTGGAACTGATGAATGGTCTCCCTCTACCAGGCTACTCCGACAATCAATGTACGTTACCCAAAATAATTATAGAAATTATTTTCCCGAACCACAATTCTTCAATTGCGAACCCTATCCTAACCCCCGCAGCGACCGCCGATCATTAACCCTTCTCAACCATCAGCTCAACATCCTCATAGCGGAAGGATCAAATGGCATGGATGATGTTTACAAACCCGACTACTATGACCGCCTCACAACAAATTCACTCGATTCTATAGCTGCCCATATATCAACCTGTACAAACAAGAATGTCCAGGTCAACTTTGTAAGTGTTGACTGGGGTGCATCGGGACAGACAATCGCGGCCGTCGATGCCTATAACGGGGTATCGAGACCAGTCAAAGTCCGGTCCTACGATGCTGTCATTCATGAAGCAAGTCGGAATATTTCCTCCATTATGGAACGAGCCATGCGCTCTGCGCACCGGTACGTGGAAAAGGATTCGTTGATGATCGGTATCGACACACTACTTAAAACATTGGGCGTCGTACTTGGTATGGGAGTCTGGGGGGCTTTTACGATCCTCATGGCTTTTGGGAGATGGTGGTAGACATTTAATATTTGACATTCCTAAGGATAGTTAAATCTGCGATTTGTATGTACCTAAGGCGACGGTGGATCAATTCATAGGGTGGCAAACTGCTGGAAATTATCATAGGTAGTATAAGGAAAAAGGGTACGGGGAGTAACTGACAAAAGATACGCATTTGAGTCCTACATTCCCTCACAGTTATATTCCGGCTGTTTTTGTTCGTCTCCGTATGATTGAAGCAAGCATTGGGCCGATCTTACTGGTGTAGCATGTCTCCTCTATACTTGCCAAAAGTTGACCCGACCGCATTACATCAACAGCAAGGATGGGGTTCTGATATGCCTTTGGCACTGGGTAGAGGTCAAGCAGACGAAAATCTCTGCCGTTGTCCCAAATCTGTTCAAATATATGTATCATTCTTTCACAGCACAGGCTTGTACGCCTTACAAGTAAAGGCCCTCAGGTGTCCCCTCGTTCTTCCTGTACAGAACCTTCTCCTTTGCTTTCCTAAAATCATCCACCACCACCTTCATACGACGCTCGCGTAGGGCCAAGAGACCAGCTTCGGTACAGATAGCCTGCAAAAATGCTAATGGTAAACATAACAGCACGTATTGTACATTTAAAGAGACACATGCGTACCTTGATATCAGCCCCCGAAAGGTCATCTTTAGCCATAACAAACTCTTCCAAATCGACATCATCACCGAGTGTCATTCTTCCAGTATGAATGCCAAAGATGCGACGTTTGGTTTTCACATCAGGAAGAGGGAACTCGATTTTACGGTCAATTCGGCCGGGACGAATCAAGGCGGGGTCAAGGGATTCAATACGGTTGGTAGCCATGATTACCTGAATCACCCATCTCATTAGGACTTGCTGTTTGAGTGAGCGCCCAGCGGAATTCTCACCTTCACATCCCCACGAGAATCAAATCCGTCAAGCTGGTTCAAAAGCTCCAACATGGTCCGTTGAATTTCCCTCTCACCACCAGATGTAGAATCATATCTACAAATGTATCCACCTGGTTAAGTTATGGATTCTCAGAGCCCCGCCATATTTGACGCATACCGTTTCGTTCCAACAGCGTCAATTTCATCAATAAAAACGATCGAAGGAGCATGTTCCTCAGCAACGCGGAAAAGCTCACGAACCAATTTTGGTCCGTCGCCGAGGTACTTTTGAATCAATTCTGATCCAACGATACGCAGGAAAGTTGCAGATGTTTGGTTCGCAACAGCTTTGGCGAGCAGCGTCTTGCCTATCCAACGAAGGTTATCAACACGTTGCACTATTGCTTGAGCTAATATGCGCAGATAACGTACCAGTGCCGGGACTTCCGTAGAGAATCACACCCTTTGGTGGTTTGATACCCATCTCTTCATACAATTCCGGATGTGTCAGAGGCAATTCTACAGCTTCCTTGATTTCCTGAATCTGCTGTTCTAGACCGCCAACATCGGCATATGATTCGGTGGGCGCCTTCTCGACCTTCATCACGCTCACAGCTGGGTCGGTATCATCAGCAAGTACACCCACAACAGAGAGCCCCTTATGGTGCATCAATATAGAACACCCTGGCTCAAGGACATCCTTATCCACAAAAGACATGATGCTGACATAGTATTCTGGGCCAGTTGACGCAGACACGATTGCGTGGTCATCGTCAATAATTTCTTCGAGAGTGCCAACGTGCATTGGGCTTCCTCGGAGACTATCTACTCGGGAGCGTTCCTCCTGGAGATATAAAGTTAAATTACATGGTCCGGAAACTGAAATTTAAAGGCGCAGCCATACCTGTGCCTTGTCTTCCTGAGGCTTCAGCTGTTCTTGATTTATCACAAATTCCTCCTGCATCAATAGATAATCCTTGATGCGCTCCATCTTCAAAAGCTTCAGTTTACAACGTGTGGTTGGGAACACTGCCCGAACAGATGAGTTAGGATCGCAGTCGTCATCAAGATGGCAAACGATACAACGCTCCACCATACGGTGCTCTTTTACGTTCTTCCCTGAGCAGAGGTGTTATCTCAAAACTAACCTGGAGGCAGTTTGTGGGCCGCGTCGGGTCCCTTTCTCTTCTTCTTGCCTACTCTCGTCGGAATCGGGGGCTCCCACTTCTTCTTCTCCTTTTGCTTATCCTTGTCTGCATCCTTTCCCTTATCCCCGCCGGGAGGACCGCCAGGCAGACCCGACTGGTTTTGACCCTAAACAGCGAGCAAATGAGGACGCGTCATCAAGCATCAAGGTTTGGGCCAGGACGCGGCGTGTTGATTGGAGCTAACTCGCATACCATTGCGTGCGCTTACAAGTGACTGGGCGTCAAGTTGGTAGGTTGTCGATGAGGGAGAGGAAAGTGAAAATTGTTGTTGCGTTGATGTTGGGTGAGATCGACGGAGCTGCAATGAGAAATGGTGCCCTCGGTTGTTGAAACCATTAGATGATGTGGTTCGCAGTTACTAAGCCTCTTGGTGATATTTGACTTATCATCCTGCTTATGTCAGCGATCTTGCCAATTGAATAAGCCATTTGTCTGAGTACAAGTGCAGATTCCCCATAGGGGTCTGCCGCCTATTATCTCTCTTGGGAGCATGGAGACTTTACGGATTGCCAAGTGGGTCAAGTGCACACATTTCCTCCGTCGTTTGCCCTGGCGGGAGCTTCCCAACTTTCTGCATTGCGATCATGAGCATATTATCAGTACTATCAAGAAAAATTCCTTAGTTTGGATGTCATCAAGCACTCATGCAACGTCCCTACATCATCGTCTCCATTAATGGACTTACGCTCGACACCATGTGGTCCTTGTGCCAAAACACACTCTGCAGCTGGTTGGAAGTGGCAGTGCAAAGCGACAAGTGGCTTATGCATATGCCTACAACTCATATAACCATAAAAGTCAGAATTTCTGTCCGGTGGGACTCTCCTCCAAACCCATTTTTGACAGAGCAAAGTGAGTGGCACAGTCATTGAATAGGACGGCACAGCAACGATCAACGAGGGCCGCTCCCACGCAAGCGACTCAACTCCTTTTGTTCTTTCTTCAGCCAACGGGGGATCTCACAAAGGGGGTAAACGGTTGTTGGGCGAAATCTGGCATTGGAGAAAGGAAGGAAAACTCTTGCTGTGTCATTCGTCGTCCTTTTGGTATTGCAAGTGCTAGTCCATTGTGCTTCACCGTGCTCACAAAGCAGTGTCAAAACCGCCCATACTCTGCTTTTGCGATTCCCAAGAATTGGTCAAGGGCCAACCTAATTCCAAGAAAACCGTTTCTCTCAAACTCCAAGTTCGTTAGCCAGTCCGTGTGCTGTTGCACGCACTGCGTCAGTTGTTCTACAGTTCGGCTATCCTCCGTTTGTCAATAAGCCCTGGTTGTGTACCATGTCTGCCTCAACTGCATTGACGACATGGCGGTTCCCTCCACGCCCAGGAGTTGGAGCCTCTGGGAGAAACATCCAAGTGCGAGCAAACTTTTTCCCTGTCATGACCCTTCCCGGGCAGAATATCCACCACTACGATGTCAACATTACTCCCGACGTCCCGCCAGCAAAGAATAGGAGAATTTATCAGTTGTGGGAGGACGAACAGTTATTGAGCGGGGCGTTGAACGGTATCAGACCTGTGTTTGATGGAAGAAAGAATGTGTTTGCGGCTAAAGCGCTACCCATTGCTCCGGGGGAAGTGGCGTTTAACATTGATTATTTTGACGATGACGATAGTAAAAAGTAAGTACAGCACACGACCGATGCTGCATTTACTCCTCTTGGAGTCTTGCAACGTTTTTGCTCCTATTTGCATCACACTACCGGCTTCGATGGATTCGACAACTTCTGATTGGTGTCATTTTCAGGCGCGGGCCGAAAAAGTTCACATTGATCATCAAAAAGGTTGGCGAAATAAATATGCAGAAATTGTCAGCCTTCCTCGATGGGCGACTAGCTGACACGCCGAATGACGCCATTATGGCTCTTGATATCCTCCTCCGTCACCGTCCTTCCCTTACTTACACCACAATTGGAAGGTGCTTCTATACGCCGGATTCCGCTGCGAGTATTGCCAATGGTGCCCAGTTGTGGCAAGGGTTCCATCAAAGTATCAGGCCAACCCGGGGGCAGATGCTAATCAATTTGGATGTATCTGCAACAGCCTTCTATCAGCCTGGTAAATACTCAACTAGATAATTTCAATGTAAGCGATAAGCTGACATTCGTTTTCCAAGGCCCTGTTATTGAGATGGTCGCCAAGATTCTTGGTAGACACAGTGGCGCGGATTTACGTGCACCACTAAGTGACCGGGACAGACTGAAGGTAGAAAAGGTGCTGAAAGGACTGAAGATTGTCGTCACCCATCGTGGACAGATCCGCCGCAAATTCCGAATTACAAAGATCACATCCACCCCCGCTAACCGTACCATGTTCTCCCTGGAGAGCACTGGTCTCGAAAACTCTGTTGCTGGATATTTCCAAGCCAAGTACAATCACCAGCTGTACTTTCCTCACCTCCCCTGCCTTGTTGTTGGTGACCCATCACGACAGGTATTCCTACCAATGGAGGTCTGTGACATTGTGCCCGGTCAAAGACACTTGAGGAAATTGAATGAGCGCCAGGTTCGCATACTTTGTTCATGACACCGTTGGCTCAGTACTTACCGCTACCCACCTGCAGACGGCGGAAATGATCAAGTTCACTTGCCAGCCACCTCACGTTCGATCCAATAAGATTTCAGCCGGTATTACCATTCTTCAGCAAAGAGACAATGATTATCTCCGCGAGTTTGGTGTGCAGATTGGTCATGAAATGACAATTGTCAATGCACGTGTACTACCTGCTCCCGCTATTTCTTACCACCCAGCTTCAAAAGAGCCCGTCATCACTCCTCGGGAGGGAGCCTGGAACCTTCGCGACAAGATGGTTGCTCAGGGTGTTACAGTTCGATCCTGGTCTGTGATTGCATTTGGTCAGGAAACTGATTACCCTGTCGCTGCCATTCAAAAGTTTGTCACGCTTCTCGTGCAAACCTGCGAGGAGTGTGGTGTGTTCATTCAGAATCGCCAACCCCCAATTTCCTACGCGAACCCCCTGGGCAATGTGGAGAAGACTCTGATTGATGCTTACATGTTAGCTGGAAATTCCTTCCAGGAGCGTCCTCAGATGGTTCTGTGCATCTTGCCCAACACGGGTGTGCCACTTTACGCTGAGATCAAACGGGTGTCTGACACCATTATTGGAGTCGCCACACAGTGTATACAGGCTAAGCACATGTTTGCGGCCAAAAGGCAATACTGCGCGAATGTATGTTTGAAGATGAATGTTAAGCTGGGTGGTATGAACAGTTACTTGTCAAATACTCAACTGCCGTTCGTGAGTGAGCGGCCGACCATTATTCTTGGGGCAGATGTTACGGTGGGTATTGTATTCTTCTACGGTCTTGAACATCAAGTTCTAAATTTATTTTTTTAGCATCCGGCCCCTGGCTCTGCCTCCAACCAATCGATTGCGGCCCTTGTTGGATCCATGGATGCACAATGCTCACGGTTTGCCGCGGCGATCCGTGTCCAGAAAGGACGTCAAGAAGTTATCCAGGACCTCTCAGGCATGGTGATTGAGCTCCTCAAGACCTTTTACCAGACCTGCGGAGCCAAGCCAGAGCGTATTGTCTTTTATCGGGATGGTGTATCTGAGGGACAGTTTGCTGAAGTTTTGCGATGCGAGGTAGAGGCTATCCGAAGGGCCTGTGTCTCTCTCGAACCGACGTACAGACCGACTGTGACGTTTGTCGTTGTTCAAAAACGTCATCATGCAAGATTTTTCCCGATCCGAAAGGAGGACTCGGACCGGAGTGGAAATGTCTTGCCAGGGACAGTGGTTGAAACGGGTGTGACGCATCCCTCCGAATTCGATTTCTACCTCTGCTCGCATCCGGGTCTCCAAGGGACGTCCAAACCCACTCACTACCACGTGCTGCATGATGAGAACCGATTTTCCCCCGACGCGCTCCAAGAGCTTACTTACCGCCTCTGCTACCTGTACTGCCGTGCCACGCGAAGTGTTTCCGTATGTCCACCCGCTTATTACGCGCATTTGGTTGCTGCTCGAGCGCGATTCCACGCAACGGGCGAAGGATGGAGTGAGAGTTCAAGTGAAGGAAGTGTGTCAAGCAATGGGAGCGCCCAGACTGTACCGAATGTGGCTGCTGTCCCTCTTGGTGGTATGATTGGTGTGCCGAATGGTAATGGGATTCCTGTGGTGGCGCCAGCGGCGGCGGGGGTTGGTAAAAAGTGTGCTGTGAAGGAGGGTGCGGTGCGAATGATGAATTACGGCGTTGTGAAGGAGGAGTTGACTAAAGTCATGTATTTCATGTGAGAGTGGTTTGTCTTTATTGCCATGTGGTGGACTTCTGCGTACTACCTCTTGTTTGACGGCGTTGGGATGAAAGGCGTAAGAGAATTGGACAATGGAATAAAAAGTGTCGCTTTGGGACAAAAGAGGGGTTAGTTGTTGTTTGTTGACTTTGGATTTTGTCTTGAGGATGTTTTTTTTTGTTTTGTTTTGTAGCGATACTTTTTATATGTTGTCATCTAGTATTGTTGTTTTTTTTTCTTGTAGCTTGCATCCTATGTTCCCTTTTGCGTTTGCGTTGTGTGGGCTTTATAGTCTTGTTTAATATTTTTGCTGCGTGGGGTTCTTTTTTGAATTTATGAGAGGCGTGGGGTTTGGGTCCGGACGTTCTATTTTATGTCGCTGTCGTATGGTAAGAGGTGAATGGTATCAGGATTCCTAGTATAACCAGGTAAACGGAAAAGAACGCATTCCATCCTTTTTTACAGTACACTGCCCATGAAGAGCGTCCATGTAGTTCTCTTTTATATTTTCCAATTCAAACATGATCATCCTAACCTAATCACAGATTTCTGGTCGGCACGTAACGGTTCGCGTACCATGGAACAAAGCATCGAGCGTGCATATGGGGTACTTGAAAGGCCATGATCAGCGAACGCAAGTGAGAGTTTGTGTCTAGAGTATAGAGGTAAGAGCGTGAGAGGGGGGTAAGGAAGGAGATGTTTTGGAGGGAACTTACCTGGGGTCTTTGAGGAGGTCTTGAGATGTGTATCCGGGAATATTATACAAGGGTTTCTTAATAAAAATAAACAAATACATAAAAAACCGAAAAAAAAAAGAAAAAACCGAAATACAAAAACACAAACAGATTTCTCAGCCTTTAGAAAATGTGTCCACGCTTCCGTATTCCCCCAAATCCTCGTCCAATCACTCTGAGCCTGAACTGCCACTGTAGCGCGAAGGGCATCTAAACGTGCTTGGAGTTTCAGAGATTCTAAATGTGTTTGACGAGTTTGGTGGGCTTTGGAGAGTTGTTTTTGGGTTTGGAGGGTTTGGCGGTGGTGTATGCGGGTTTGATTGTACTTTGCAAAGTGTAAGTGAGAGGTTTTGGAAATGAGATTGGGAGTAGACGTACTTGAATGCGATGGAGGGTTTCGATTGTATACGCTTCTTGGAGGTCTAGTGAGGTTTGGATTTGGGAGAGGAGTGTTTGATGTTTTTTTGTGTGGTAGGTTTTTAGCATTTCTTGGGTTTTTTGGCGGGTTTGACGGGTTTGTTCCTATTTAACCCAAACACGTTTATTATTTTCGTTAAGATACATAATTGTGCTGTATCGTTTTGTTGTTGTTGTGTACCTCCAATAAAAGCCGTTGCTCCTCTTGGTTCCGCAATCGAATCTCCTCAACACGCATGTCATGTCGAATTTGCTCCATTTTCTGATGTCGCCATGTACGCACTCTTGCATGAAGATCCTCTAACCGCTCCATACGGTCCTGAGTTTCCTGTTCAGCGACAAGAGCCCGATGGTGGTCTATGGTAGCTTGCGTGTAGAGGGTTAATGTATCGGAAATATGTTGGGTGAGTGTGGTTTGGAGGGTTGTTTTGAGGGATTTAAGTGTTGAGGGTGTGTGGAGGGTTTGGTGGATGTGGAGGGCGTGGGACTGGGGTTGGTTATGTAAATAAAGTTTTTGTCGAAAACAAATAATGGGATATGAAGGGGGACTTACTTGGATAACATTGCGATCGAGTTGGGGTAATTCAATGGAACAACGGTCCAAGCAGAGTGTCCAGCGATGAGGGTGTGTAGTCGCCATGTACTCTTGGACAATTTTACGAATCCGGAGACGGTTGGAGGGGTCTAAATGGACCAAGTGGTCTGTTCCAGCTGCATCTCGCAGGTCCTGAAGACGAGTATAAAATGTGTCGAGGAACCTAATGGGTGTAAGATATTCGTTTTTTGCAACATAAACAAGGAGTTTCTGGTATTACTCTTTGTAGATGCTGCGTTGTTGTTCTTGGATGCCTAGATCTATGCAGGGGATATCCAAAAAGGGGGCAATGTGTCCGGCGTACTCTGTCCATGGGTTTAGGATGAGATCATCAAGGTCTTCGTAAGGTGATTTGGTTGTATCGGGTGTATCAAGAGTGGATAACTGAGTTATGAGCTATACGATATAATAGATATGAAGTGAAAACCGTGTATTGATATGCAACACAATGGAGGGCATACCTCTTGTTGACGCTGCTCTATTCCGTGTTGGGTAGATTTTAACAGCTCTAAACACTCTTTTCGGCGTATAGGGTCCTTGGCAGATTTGAGACACTTGACAGTGGTCATAACGGGTGTTGAAAGACCTTTTTTGTGCGAAATGTTAAAAACTACGTACACTAGAAGCAATTTATGACGACGGTTTTACTTTTAAACCATTCTTCTCGGTCGGTGTCGAGGTCTTGGATTGTATCTATTATTTCTGTCATGGTGTGCAAAGACTCGTGTGGGTCGGATAGGGAAAGAAAGGTTCGTAATGCATCATGAGCGGATCGTTCTAGGGCGGTTCTGAATGTTTTTGTGTTAACTAAGAAATGGGTGTTGAATGGTGGAGGTGGGTTGATCAATACCGGCTTGTTTCTAGTCGTTCGTACTCTGATTCCCAGATACGACGATGCTGACGGAGAGTATGAGATGTATGATTTTGTTTGACGATGCGGGTGAGGGATTTGATCTGGCGTTTGCTTGTTGTGTTAGCTTTGAAGATTACTTTAATTTTGGGATGACCTTTGAACCTTGCTTCCAATCTTGGTGTTTTGCTTGTACACTTTTAATCGGGATCGTAAGGTATCGGGTGTGATGGGGCAAGTCAAGACATGTCGTTTGGTGAGGAGGGAATCCGTTTTGGAGTCTAGTTATGGTATTTATTCGCCGGATTTAGTGTTTTAGTTGGTTTGGATGACAGAGTGTGTAATAGTGTGTAATAAGGAGAAGGGGTCGTTACCTGCAGAGTACTGTTTTGCAGGCATGGCGTTGAAATAACGTGTTGAAAGGATTTTGTTTAAACTTGCGTGATCTATGATGAAAGGCGAGATGGTTCAGATAAAAGCGTAAATCGCGGGGTACTGGCGAACACGATGTTTTGAAAATCGTTCAGAATGTGCAGGGGCTCACCTGCATGATTTCTACCGTCTTTCCACAGACATGTACATGAAAGCAGTAGCGTTTTTTAATAGACGAGCATACACAAGGAAACCTGTTCGCAAGGATGGTGATCTGCACACCCAAAACGCGCTGACATAACATCATTGGAACCTGGTTTTAAATATTTTTGGTTCAACGACTCCTTTCAACAGTCCTTGGCTTTTTACCTTCCATTCTTTTTCGTTTTCATTTTTTGTCCTCATTTACAAGCATGCCACCTAAACCCACAAGCAACCCCCCACCAACAAGCACAACCACAAAACCCAAACCCAAACCAAAAAAACATCCCAATCCTCTCGCAAGAAAATACGGACATCACCTCACACCCAAAACAAGCGAATCCCTTTCCACCCTCCGAAAACAAGTACGAGATGCTCAGCGGTTATTGAAAAGGGATTCACTACCGGCGACACAACAACAGGAATTGCAACGGAAAGTCAAGGCGTTGAAAATACAGATTGAGGATCGGATGCGGTCGAGTCGGGAAGAGAAATTGTGGGCAAAGTACAAGTATATTCGGTTTGTGGGTACGTTTCTTTTGATCGAAATACAAAACCAATATGATTTCATAAAGTGAATCTTTTAACATCCCTTGTGTGTATTCTTTACAGAACAAAAGAAATGTACTCGAAAACTCAAAGCCCTACGTACACAATTATCTACGCAGGACACAAAGGACCCGACGGCGCTCCACGAAGCCGAGACGAACCTTGCCTATACAATACACTATCCGGCGGATTTAAAGTACATTTCCTTGTTTCCCAAAGAAGGGATGCAGGATCCTGTGACGGATGCGCGGCGCAAGAGGATTTGGGAGGTTGTTTCGGGGCGGGTGCGGAATGGGGGGTTTGGAAAGGGGGAGGTGTTGCGAGGGCGAGATGTGTTTGGGGAGAGTTCCAAAGAGGAGGAGGAGGATGCAGTGGAGGAATCAGAAAAAGAGGAAGAGGGAGATGACTTTTTCCTTGAATGAAGGGAGTCCGAATCATTTGTATCCTCACACCGCTATCTGGGGGTTCTTTGTTTTTTCAAGACGTGTTCTGCGCTTTCCACCACTCGAAATACCCCGCAACAAACTCTTCCTGTCGAACCGTTTCAATCGCCTTTCGACTTCTTCTGGCTCGTACGTACGTGATTGCTCGTAAGGGTGTCCGAATGTATGCGTTGCGGAGTAAGTAACAGCATGCCAAGACTCCCGCCCGACCTACACCTTTTTATACATTTCAATAAAACATTTCGTGAGACGTTACTCTTTTTTGGACTTGAAATGTTTGTTGGTGTTGTAGTTTACCTCCTCGACAATGACATAATACCCTCACACCACGCCGAATCTCTTCAGATACTCTCTGCAAAACCAGATCCATTTCCTCAAAACTCGATGGAACGGATCCTTCCAGCATCGGAAGTCTACTTTTGCAAGATCAGTATCTTGTCGTTACATTCTAAATCGTAAAAACCATACCGTAGAATGGATATCCCAAATGAGTGTGCAGTGGCTGCATAGAGTGCCCATGGAGCACCCAGGTAGGATAACTCTGCATCATTAAGACAGCTATTGAAAATGAGGGAAAACAATGTAATGAAAGGAAATGAATTTTGCAAAGAAAACCTTACCAAACAATCAATTGAATACGAAAAGATACAAGTCGTACGAAATCGGTTGGTAAATCCCTATTTATCATGGCTTTTAAAAAAAAACGGTTAATATACATACAGAACACTTCAAATGTATTTAATGTTGATTACCACGACCATGCAACGGCCCATTTAGTCGAACTTTTTTACCAGGACACGAACTCAAAAAGAGTCCACCCCCATCTTTCAAGTCACTGCATTTCGCGAGATGGTCCAATAGGTCTTCGGGGGGTGATGGGGGTGTTGTTGGGAGGAGGGGCGTGAGGTTGAGTGGATGTGTAAAGGATGTACGGGGGAGTGTAGTCATTTTTTGAAATGTGTGTGATGAGTTGGGCTCTGTTTGTGTTTTTGGCGATGGGTGGGGTTTGGCGATGGCTGACTCAGCTAGGTCATGTGATGTTGCGAGAAGCTCATCTGGGAGTCGTTTAGATTCTTTGAGCATCGTCGAGCATCTCAAGTTGGTTTGCATTGACGACAAAACACATACATTTATACAAAACATTAATGCAAACAAGCGAGCTCTCATCCTCCATCTCCCTCCTCCTCCTCACGACGCCTCTCATCCCCTTTTTCTTAATCTCCGTCACAATCTCCGCCTACATTTTCACACTCAGCATCCCCATCCTCCTTTTATACGCCTCACTCACAATCCTAAAAGGAACCCTCAAAGCCATCTACCGTAAAAATATCCTCCCATTTTTGTATCGATTGGCGGGGTGGGATATACCCGTGCAACCTAGTGTCGTTGAACCTGTTTTTGTGGGTAGCAAGAGTCCTGTGACGTTTTTGCCGTTACCGCCTAGATATTTGGATCGGGGACGCTGGAATGGGGCTGCGAGGTGGATGGTTAGGAGTGAAGTCAAGCAAGAGGGGAGTAGGAGACGGCGGAGGTTGTCTGATCCGGGGATGGAGAGGAGGGAGTGTGAGAGGGAGGTTGGGGAGTTGAATTAAGAGTGTGGAAGGGGTTGTTTCTGTTGCGTTGAAATTATGGAGGGTGTGATGTCGGGTTTGGATGAGTAGGAAAGGATTTATATAGAGCTTTTTTGAAATCCGGTTGGTTTTTGCTGTTTCTTGGGATTTAAACAAAGTTGTGGCTCGATACAACACTGGATATGGAAAATCGGAACACTATTTGCTATATACTTTTCAGTCTGTTGAACAAGTGTGATTTTCCCGGTTATTTTCGACGAATTTTGAATCAACAACAAAAAGAGCTTGGAGGGAAGGTTGAAGCAGGTCGCATTCCATTATGCGCGTTCATGTATCAACTGTTCTTGGACATGGTTTTTTCGGGCGTTGAAGGGAGATGAGCTTACGGTGTGGAGATTGATCCGCTATACACTTGGTATTTGATAGACCACATCATCGCATGGGAATGCATGCTCTGAAATTGTTGATAGTGTTATTTTTTGCATAACGTCCATACGCTAATCAACTAAAGAGGACAACAACTTAAACGACTAGATAATAATACTATTCGAGAAAATACTTGACACTTGCAGTGCATGTTTGTTATTCAACGTGTTTTGGAGTTTTGGGTTTCTATTCCAAATGATTGTTTCAAGATGTGAGGATGAGAGCGGGTGTAGATTGTTTTTGACGACATTTACAAGAAAAAGCATCCAGAATCAAACGTGTTGAACGTCTATGGATATAGGAAAATCTCCATAGTACATGTCCTTATATCCCTATGGTCCATCCCAATCTCATCCGCACGACACAACAACAACACAAACCCAACACCCAAATTCAAACAAATTCACCAACACGCACCCCTCTCCTCCTAAACTCCCTCAAACTCCTCCGATAATGAAAACAATCCTCATCAACATGACACCTTAAATCAACCCTCTCTTCATTCGGATAAAAAATTTCATTGACAAAACACCATCCATTGGAACACCCCAATAAACAATCTCGATCCTCCAAACAGAATTTATGGGGTGAGAATCGGTTTCGGTTGAATGTGGGTGTGCGTTTCCAGCAGTAGCCAATGTAGCATCCGCAATAGTTTTTTGTGCATTTTATTGGAGGGGTTTCTGATGTTTTGTGTGTTGGTGTTGGGATTGGGATTGGGGTGGGGTTTGTGAGGGATTGTGGGAGGGTTATGAGGAGGACGAGGAGGACGGCGAGGAGGAGGGTGGGGAGGTTGCGATGCATTGGATGTGGTTGTTGTGATGCACACAAGTTTTGGACAAGAAAAACACTGAAAGACGTGAACTGGATGTACAGGACTGTATGGAGAGGAGGGGGGGCTGAGTAGCGTGGCGAGGTTGGTGATTATGTCATGCAGGGTCGGAGGTTCATCGGAGGGTGCTTCCAAAATGACACTTGACTGCTGCAGATGTTAAACTTTTTGAACCCCGATTTCTGGTCAAAGAAAAAATCTTGTTTTGTTATGCCAGAATGGACATGTCTCGGTTATTATCAAACAAATGTATTTCGTATTTGTTTCCAGAGAGCAACCTGAGCGTTTTAGGTACATGACTTATTTCATATCGTCGTCGGATAGAGTCCAGTTTGGGCAAACGGACACTTTTAAGCCACATGATGTTTGTTCATAAAGCAATGATGCATTTTCCATACATGCAAAAACCTAAAAATATTAGTGCTCAGAGTTTACTGTCCAACATTTTCCTTGTCCGATTTCATAGGTTTCGTCCATTTGTTCATACTTACTCGACACTCAAGTATATTCTACGAATCATTGCGTTTAGTGAAAGGTTTGAAAGTACGCAAAACTATGTGTACATTGATTCGCGAGTAGGTTCTTCGTTATTTTGCAGAGTACGATGAGTGTACTTGGCCATAAACAACAAAACCGCAAGCAAAACCAATGTGTTTTGGAAAGGTCTTTTGGACGGTATTTTCATCCTATATATGCAATCGTCCAACCTTGCGTTTTTGCCAAAAAAAAATACATTTTTTGCACAAGGCGAGAATGGCATTTCGGCATCCCATTGAATAACCGATAGAAGCCAACAATTTGCTCAGAAAAAAACAGATTTTTTCTTATTCGTTTTTACCATCCCGCCTGACATGGATCTTTACACCCTGCTTTGAAAAACATTTTGAAAGAACTGTAGACTCTACAAAACATACCAAACAGCATAAACCAGAAACAAGTGCAGCAGCGTAAAAAAAAGAAAAAAGAAAAAGAAATCAACAACTGATACTTATCACCTAAAAAAGAAAAATTTAAACACCCTTGTCAAAGCACTTACCAGAAACCCCAGGAAACTCTTTCGGATGAAACACTCGAAAAACCTCACTAAAAACATCCCGTCCATTGAAGGGCACCCGCACATCAAACACCAAAAACCTTAACCGAAATTCCCCGGATATACGAACACTCAAATCACTGAATACAAAATACAGGCCCGGTGTGCCTGTTGGGGATGTTAGGACGTGGCAGGGGGAGACGAGGGAGCCGACCAGAACGGGAGTTGGAGTTGATGTGAAGGGGTTTAGAATGATGGTTTGGTTTTCGGGCGTATGTGCGGAAAAGAGCGAGGCGTGGGCTATGAGGTGTGGGGCAGACGTGTGGCTATGAAAAAGACGTGTTAATCTTGCGGGAGTGTGTAAACGTGGTTCATTGGTTATTTACCTGACTTGAGTGGGGTCCGAGAGGAGGAGTTGGAGAATGGGGGGTGGGTCTATGGATAGATTAAGTGCCTATACGAACAGTTTTACAAAGAAAAAGACGGGTACCTATCGGTCGTCTACGTATCCACAAACACATTATCAAAAAACAAAAATGTCACTACGAGGAGAACATGGACCAACACAGGCAGTATTACGTACCGATCCTTTTCCCCAAACCCAATCATACGCGCCCGATTCGGCTGCTGAACCAACTCCAATCTCGAATTTACCATCAACTGGGCAAACCGTTCAGCATCGTCAGAAGGGATTGGAAAGAAAGATGACGGTTTGGGTTTCTGCTTTGTTGTGGGTGGGCGGTGTTTTGTTCGGGTTTTGGTTGTTGGTGGGCGGGATTCGGCTCCGCTCGCGTTGGAGCCTGAGCCACTGGAAGAGTTTGTCGGAAGGGATCGAGAGGAGCGGGAAGAGCGGGAGGAACGGGTGGAGCGGGAGGAGGTGGGGAGAGAGCGTTGAGGATTGCTGCTGCTGGCGCTTCCACTACTTGTGTTGCCGCTTTTGGGATTTGGGGTAGGGCTGCTGGTGCTGCTGCCGGTGCTTGTATTGCGTGGACCGAGAGAGGCGGAGGCGGGTTCTTCAATAAAGAGACGGAGTTTTCGCGAGTGTTTGGGAGGGGCGTGTGTGTTTGATGCAATTGTCGTCGTGTCGTGTCCATTCGGCGCTGGTCCCTTTTGCTTGGTCACCACAGGTCCACTCGGCTCTCCTCCACTCGATGCCGAATCCCTATCATGTCCACTCGGTGCGTGTCCACTCGATGCCGAATCCCTGTCATGTCCATTGGGTGAGTGTCCAGAACCGTTTTCCAGATCGGATCGATCAGCCTCGGTTTGGGGCTTTTCCGATTGTTGATTGGATGTGTGTCCATTTGATACGGTAGTTGATGATGACGTCGAGTCATCTTTTTCGGGTCCTCTTGACGGGACTGTGTCACTGGGCGGATCTGACTGATCCATCTGAGCTCTACTCTTTGGTGGTAGTCTGTCACTCCCGTCACGGGCGTTATGGGATTCAATCAGAGATCCACTCTGTGAATCGCCATGTGAAGAGTGTCCTGGGTGTGGACGCGGTGATGATAGGGTATGCGGTGGATGATGCGAGTAGGGATGATAGGGCAAGGGTGCGTATCCATGAGGATAGACATGTCCGTATGTGTGGGCATGGACGTGTCCATAGTGATGGTGATAGGGAAAGGAAGGACACACTGAGGATGGCTGTTGTGACTCGCGTGCGTATGGGATGGATGGCGGCTGGACGAGGTATGCAGGCAGTTGGCCGTGTTGTTGGGAATGATGAAAAGGATACTGATAATGAGGTGGGTATGGAGGCACGCATGCGCAGGGAGGAGGAGCAGGAGCAGGAACAGGAGGAGGATGGTGGTGGTGATAGTGGTAGTGATGAAATGGTTGTTCCTGTTCTCTACAAACAGTGGGAGGAAGAGAATCGGAACAAGAAGAAGAAGAAGAAGAGTCTGCCATGACAAAGCCTTCTCTCTCTTCCCTCTCTCCACCAACCGTTCTCTAATCTCTTCTCTTGCAAGTGTAAAAGTGAGAGAAGAAGAAGAGAATCTGATAATAAGCCGTGTGTGTGTGTGTGTGTGTGTGTGTGTGTGCAAGTGAGAGTGAAAACAAACAAATGCCTGCGAGAGAAAGACGGAAGAAACCAAAAAAAGAACAAGACAACAACAAGAGTGAGACAACACGTGAGTTTATATCTTACACGCAACAAACCTCATATACTCTTGACAGTTATTCTCTCTTTCATTTCTCTCTCTCTTTATCAATCACATTCACACACTCACACATTCCACTTTATATTCATACACACACTCACATGCATGCATTATTCATATCTATTAATTACATTCAATAACACTTATTGTTGCTTACTATCACACTAGTTGTTCATCGGTCAATGTTCAGATCGCCGATCTTCATTTGCAATACATCATATCATGTGATATTTGTCACATGAACATCACATGATAGTCATCTGATTTGAAAAAGTAGTTTTGCAGTTTTGTGCGGCCGTTGGAGGAGGGAATCGAACCCTTTATCCGTCATTTGGATGACTCACATGTGGTGGTCAAGATCCACTTGTCTGTCGGTATTTGTCATTCCCTGTCCTTGGTTCGCAGCGGCATCATGTTTTCATTCGAGGGCGATTTCAAGAGCAAAAAGCAAATCAATTTAGGAGGTGCTAGGGCCCGCGTCCAGAAATCAGATTTATTAAAGCAGGCTCAACTCGAGCGTCAACAGAGAGAGAGGGAACGATTGCGCAAAAAGAGTGCCACGACACTTCAGGCAGCATGGAGAGCACGGCAGTGTGTCCTCCGTGTCAAGGAGCAACAGAGACAAGAGTGGCAGGGCAGCATGGCTGAACGAGAAACACGATGGCTCTGGACGCGATTGCTCTTTTTTTATCATCCGCAGCGGGATCTGGCCCTCTTGAATGATTTCTGTAAACTCTTGCAAAGAGAGACCCCTCAAGGTGTGTGTTTGTCTTGCGTCCGGGGGTGATACCTTTTTTTCAGTCAAGGGTATCACTCTGCTACGTTACATGCATGGGCTGCTCACAGCGTGGAGTAGGCTTTTATTTCCTGTTTGTGCCGTACGTGCAAGGCGACAAGGAGACGCGAGAATGGTTTAAATACGCCCTGGTCAAATTACTACGGCACTGCTTGGCTGCCGCGCGCGTCCATGATGGGTAGGTCTTGTAGTGTGTGTATGGGTCTTTAGAGAGAGGGAGAAGGTGCGCTGAGAGATCTTAGAGACGTGCGAGTGACGGAGACAGGGAGCGCGCTGAGAGAGCTCAGAGAGCATAGAGATTCGTAGAGTAAACGCTTGAGCGCACACAAGAAAACTCGACGCTTTCATTTTACCCTCTTGTCTCACCCTGTCACCACCTCTCGTTATTGGATAGTCTCGACGAAGCAGGAACGGCAGTGAGCAGTGTGGTGGCATTACTCCAGGTGGGACTGAACCACGACGCATTCGCGGCTGCCTTCAAGGCTACCCAGGCTCCAGGACTCGAGTAAGTATATCGCACTTACGAATGCATTTTCCGCTTGTCTTATAGTTTTCAATGATATTGACACTGTGGAATTTCCCTTTCTAGTACCCTTGCAGTGGATGTGACGTTACTCATGATGAAGCACCATCTCTATGCATCTATCAGAGAGTTTATTCTTTGTCATGTATGTGTGTCTTGTCCTGAGCTCCCTATCGACTTGATGCTAACCGCGTTTGCATATTTGATACGTCATTTTGCGTCGCTTTATATATTTCTTCAAAACTTTCTATATGCACGGGTTGTCACTATCATCTCATATCGCACCTGCACACGAATGGAAATTAGACGATTGAAGACAGGAATCTCCCTTCCATATCCGCCATGACCCAACTAACCCTCTACCCCCTCGCAACCCTCGCATCCACTGCCTCCTACGCATCCGCCCTCTGCGATTTCTCAACCCAGATCCTGACCATTGACCTCTTACCCAACCGCATGAGCATTGATGCCCTTGCAAACGCCTTTCGCCTCCCCTTTGATGCCTTGATTCGGTTCCTGAGCGTTGATACGCGAGTATACAATGATATTGCGGCGATCGAATCGACAGTGAATCCGTATGCGGCGCTTTTGGGAAATGTGTTGGCGTTTGGGCAGCAGAGGATTGGCATGTTGGGGCCAGAGGATTTGGTAAGGCGCCTTTTCTATCGTTTGTACAATGCTTTTTTTTGTTGATACCTCTATTTTGTGGGACAGGCGTCGTATGTTTGCGTGCTCCAAACACTGATTCAGCACCTCCCGAACCGATTTTTCCATTCCATGCAAGGTGCAGCCCAATCTGACCTCGACGATGATAATGACGATGACGACGATTATAACGAGACAAAACCGTCTATTCCCATCGACCCCCGTCTCAAAAAGTACCTTGAGATCCTCCTCATTCCAACTCATTTGGACCCCATCCTTCGATCCATCGACTCTACTTTACAACCCGTATGCCAGTTCCTGGTATCTCTCATGATCGCGTGGCCTGCCAAAAAAACAGATTTGGCGACGAGTTTACTCTCTCGGCCTCGGATACGTATTTTGGATGTGTTATGGACGGGTATAAAGTCGAGCGACTTGTGGCAGTTGTTGGTTATGAATGGACGGAAAGGGCTGGCGGGTCTTGATGGTATGTATATCGTCATTAGGACTTTGCAAATGAGATGCTCATGTGTGTTTTTTTCTAGATGCAAAATATCGAGCGATTGGGCTGTCATGACGCTCTTT